>NC_135572.1:301632630-301932630 GCF_965152235.1 Eretmochelys imbricata
TTGTAGGTGGGTGGCAAGGGTGCTGGAACTTCTGTAGTGGGGGGCGGGGGGCAGTTCAAAGTGCCTCTTCCCTCTCTGCAGCTGACTGCTCAGATGGTGACCCAGCTGCCCCCTTTTGGTGTCACCGCAGCCCTGCTGGGCAAAACATGTAATTGCAGTGCCTTCCCAGCAGAATCTGATTCTATAGGGAGAAAAAATATGGGGGGGACATTAATTCTGCACTTAAGTTTCTTTTGTTAAAAAGGGGGAGCTACAGCCCCCTGCCTCCCCACCACCACCGGTGCCAGAACTGGGAGGAGGGGTGTCTGGCACAGGAATTGTAGCATTTAAATTTCTGCATGAATTAAGTAGTTATACAAATTGTGGGTGGGGAGAGGGAAATATATTCAGACACACCACAAACTTGAAAATCATGTGTCTGAAAACATTGTACTTACTGTTACTTGTAACACATGCCTATATCTGAAAAGTTTATATAAAAATGTCTCTATTTCTGTTTTACCCTGTGTTTCTGGATAATCAATTAGGAAGGAAGAAACTGGTTTCAGAGTAACAGCCATGTTAGTCTGTATTTGCAAAAAGAAAAGGAGTACTTGTGGCACCTTAGAGACTAACACATTTATTTGAGCATAAGCTTTCGTGAGCTACAGCTCACTTCATCGGATGCATACTGTGGAAAATACAGAAGATGTTTGTTTTTATACACACAAATCATGAAAAAATGGGTGTTTATCACTACAAAAGGTTTTCTCTCCCCCCACCCACTCTCCTGCTGGTAATAGCTTATGTAAAGTGATCACTCTCCTTACAAGGAAGAAACTGACTCACGGAAAAGACCCTAAAAACATGGGGAGCAGAAAAGCCCAGGTCATTTTTAAGGTTTTTTTTTTAAATGGGACACTATCTGTTCCAGATTATACCACCAGAGAGCTGGGGAATAAAGTAGCCCATACTCCCTTGTGCTGGCTACCTGCAGGTAGCAGAATCGGGAGTAGAGTAATTTCCATAGGTCTGCTGTGTCCCCTTCATGTAAGCTAATGGTGCGGAAGTGGGATAGAGCCTTGGGTCCACCTCACTCCCTCCCCATTGAATCAACTAGCATAGTTTGCTGGGGTATTAGGACTATCAATGGCTATTATCCAAAATGGTCAGGGATGGAATTCGATGCTCTGGGTGTCCCTAAACCTCTAGAACTGGATGACAGGGGATGGATCACTCAATAAATTGCCCTGTTCTGTTCATTCCCGCTAAAGCATCTGGCACTGGCTACTGGGCTAGATGGACCATTAAAAAAATTGTCTGACCCATATGGTCATTCTTATGTTCTTAATATACGCTCCCCAGGAATAGAACTGATGCTGGGTAATTGCCGTGTAGAGTGGGAGAAACCAGAACAAAGATTCTGATGGTCAGTCACAATCTGTCTTGTGCCTGCTACAGAGTTTGTACAGCAACATGCTGCCCCTTGTTCTGGGTTCATGGCAAAGCCACAACCCTTAGAACTCTTAGAAAATAGTTTGTTTCTTAAATTGGTCAGCCTGAACTGGATATCCTTTTAACAATGGTCTTTATGGGCCAGCTCTCCAGTTCATTTAAATCTGCATAATGCAAATGACTTCAATGGAGGATTTAGCCTCTGATACTGCCAGACTTAACAGAAAATCCTTTTTTTAAGTCTGGAAATATCACCTGGGTTATGTCTTTCCAATTCTGCACTTGTTCTTGTGACAACAGTGTAGCTACATAACCGAGCTATGCAAATAGCTGACTTTTCAGATTGGTGGCCGAACTGAAAAATTGGGGTGGGGGTGGGAAACACAGAAGTATTGTTTCATATCAAACAAAATGTTTTGTTTCTCAGGTTTTTTAACTTGTTTTAAAAAATAAGTCTTTGAAGTAAAATTCTCAATGAAAAGGAATTTCAGAACAAAAAACCAAAACAGTGCATTTAAAAAAAAGTCAAAACAAAACATTTTGATTTTTTTCAGTCTCTTTTTAACAAATTTGACATGGATTCACAATATATTTTGGTCAACACAAATCTTTTTTTTGGGGGGGAGGGGTGAAATTATAAATCAGCACTTTCTTCCTAGCAGGGCACACATCCATGACAACAGTTCTGACAGTTAATTTACCAACATTAAATTGTTAGCCACTGACCTGTAGCAATCAGAGGTGGCAAGCTTCCAGATGGCGATGGCCACATACACCTCTGTGCTGGGGCGAGCTCTCATTACAGTGTGGTGGAGTTGGGTAGCGTTCTGTGCAGATATTTGGGAAAATGTCCTTTGTCATCTGGAACTTCTGCCTCCACTGCTGGTCATCCCAGGACCACATCACTACCCTTTGTCACTTGTCAATGCTAATTTCCCAAGCCAAGAAATGCTATTTAGTCAAGTGAAGCTGCTTCAGGAAAACTTCCACAATTAGCTGCTGAATCTCTACTTCCACCTCTTTCTCTACCAAAATTGACTAAGCAGCATAGTGGCTGGCTTCTAAAGCCAAAGCCACCTAGTGCATGGCTTCAAATACATGTACAGCATCCTCTGTGTATTAAAGTGTCTGAACTGCAGTGTGAAGCTATGTTCCATCCTTGCTGCTGACAGCAGTTTGAAAATGGCACTGACTCACAAAAGACAGATGAATCATGGGGATGCCAGCAGAGGAATCATTGGAATTTGCTACTTTGATGCCAAGTCCCAGAATTCTAGCCGCTTCCGGTAAGTATCCCTCAATGCGCTGCAAGAAAATCTCAATGCATAGAAGCCAGCAGTATGCCAAAGCACCAGGGAAAACCTCATCAAAATGCTGAGTATTTACTCTGGAAAAAAGTCACTCCTGTATGTCTGCACCGATTCAGAGGGAAGTACATAAAAGCCACCTGTGTGAATGCAATTCTTTTGGAATAACAAGGAGTCCTTGTGGCACCTTAGACTATAAATTTATTTGGGCATAAGCTTTTGTGGGCTAGAACCCACTTCATCAGATGCATGAAGTGGAAAGTATAGGAGCAGGTATAAATACATGAAAAGATGGGAGTTGCCTTACCAAGTTTGAGGTCAGTCTAATGAGATAATTCAATTAACAGTAGGATACCAAGGGAGAAAAAAATAACTTTTGTAGTGGTAATGAGAGTGGCCCATTTCAAGCAGTTGACAAGAAGGTGTGAATAACAGTAGGGGGAAATTAGTATGGGGGAAATTATGTTTAGGTTTTATAATGACCCAACCACTCCCAGTCTTTATTCAGGTGTCTAGTCTGCAAATTAATTCCAATTCTGCAGTTTCACACTGGAGTCTGTTTTTGAAGTTTTTTTGTTCAAGAATTGCCACTTTTAGGTCTGTTATTAAGTGACCAGGAAGACTGAAGTGTTCTCCGACTGGGTTTTGAATGTTATAATTCCTGATGTCAGATTTGTGTCCATTTATTCTTTTGCATAGAGACTGTCTGGTCTGGCCAATGTACATGACAGAGGGGCATTTCTGGCACATGATGGCATATATCACATTGGTAGATGTCCAGGTGAATGAGCCCCTGATGGTGTGGTTGATGTTAGGTCCTATGATGGTGTCCCTTGAATAGGTATGTGGACAGAGTTGGCACTGGGGTTTGTTGCAGGGTTTGGTTCTTGGGTTGGTGTTTTTGTTGTGTAGTTGCTGATGAGTATTTGCTTTAGGTTATAGTTATTCTGTAACAGTGCACACAAAGCTAATTACAAAAGAAGAAAAAAAGCCCTTCCTTAGTCTATAAGGTTAATCCAGAATGCCATCTAGATTTATCCACCCTGAAGCCTTGGAGGAGAAGCATGTTTCCCTGAAGTTCTTTGCTAATATTTAAACACGCTTTCCAGTCTTCTGTGCGCCAGAAAATATATATTGTTTCTGGATTCTTTTCAGAGGTCAAAACTGCTGCGAGAGGAATTATGAATTCATTTTACTTTTATCCTGTATTGGAGTTCTAAACAACTTTCAATCTGAGGTAGATTTACAGATCTAATCAAGAATTATCATTAGAATGACTGACTCTCTGCACTTGATGGAGAGAATGCTACCAAATGCTATTCCACAGGGTATTCTTGTTAATCTTTTCATTAATCTCTCAGATTTTTGCATCCTGAAATAGTTTTGTTATTCATATGAATGTCCTCTTCTAAAGAACTGTGAACATGCTTATAGATTCATAAATTCCCAGACCAGAAAGGACCATTATGATCATCTAGTCTGACCTCCTGTATAACACATACCATAGAACTTCCCCAAAATAATTCCTACAGTATAGCTTGTAGAAAAACATCCAATCTTGATTTTAAAAATGTCAGTGATGAAGAATTCATCATGTAAATTGTTCCAGTGGGTAATTATCCTCACTGTAAAATATACACCTTATTTCCCATCTGAATTTGTCTCGTTTCAACTTCTAGCCACTGGATTGCGGCTTTCTCTGCTAGACTGAAGAGCCCATTATTAAATATTTGTTTCCCATGTAGATACTTCTGGATTGTAATCAAGTCACCCCTTAACCTTTTCTTTGATTAAATTATATCGATTGACTCAAGGGGCTCAATTACTATAAGGCAGGTTTTCTAATTCTTTAATCATTCTTGTGGCTCTTCTTTGAACCCTCTCAAATTTATCACCATCCCTTTTGAATTTTCAACACCAGAACTGGATGCAGTATTCCAGCAGTGGACACACCAGTGCCAAATATAGAGGTAAAATAACCCCTCTACTCCTACTTGAGATTCTCCTGTTTAAGCATACCAGAATTGCATTAGCTCTTTTGGCCAGAGTGTCACATTGGGAGGTCATGGTCAGCTGATTATCCCTTCTTTCAGAGTCACTGCTTCCCAGCATAGAGTCCCCATACTGTAAGTATGGCCTACATTCTTTGTTCCTAGATATATACATTTAGCCATATTAAAATGCACATTGTTTGCTTGCATCCAAGTTACCAAGTAATCCAGACTGCTTTGAATCAGTGGCCTGTCCTTTCATTATTAACCAGTGCCCCAATTTTTTTTGTCATCTGCACTTTTAGTGGTGGTTTTGTTTTCTTCTAAGTCACTGACAAATGTTAAATAACATAAAGCTAAGAACCTGCAGGGCCTCACTGGAAGCAAACCTGCTTTGCTTCCCCATATACAGTTACATTTTGAGTCCTATCAGTTAGCCATTCTTTAATCCATTTAATGTGTGCCATGTTAATTTTATATCATTCTAGTTTTTAATCAAAATGTTGTGCAGTACCAAGTCAAACAGCTGACATAAGTCTAAGTATATTATGTCAAAGCTATTACCTTTGTCAAACTTATAATCTCATCAAAAAGAGATCAAGTTAGACAGGATCTATTTTCCACAAACCCTTGTTGATTTGCATTAATTACCTTACCCTACTTTTAATTTTTTTTATTAATTGAGTCCCATATCAGCCATTTCATCCTCTTGTCTGGAATCAATGTCAGACTGACAGGCCTATAATTATCTCAGTCATCCTGTTTACCCTTTTTAAAAATTGACACATTAGCTTCCTTCCAATCTTCTGGAACTTCCCCAGTGCTCCAAGACTTATTTAAAATTAACATTAACAGTCCAGGATGTTCCTCAGCCAGCTCTGGATGCAAGTCATCTGGATCTGCTGATTTTAAAAATATCCAATTTTAGTAGCTTCCGTTTAACATCCTCCAGGAATATTAGTGGAATGGAAAGAGTTCTATCATCACCATATGATAAGACTATATTATCTGCGTTCCCCCCCCAACACAAAACAGAAATGTGTATTGATTACTTCTGCATGGTATCATAGAGTTGGCTGATACTCTTGTATTTTTTTGTTCTTTAAAAATGTTTAAATCTCACTGCCAAGCCAGTAGTATTAATGAATTGGGATTTGTGCTAAAACACAAGTCACATCAAAGGCTAATCTGGCTCACCAAATTCATGGGACTAGTCCCACTGAAGTAAATGCAATTTATATTTATGAGTAAGACAAGAAGTATATGGCTCAATTACTATTGTGAATTGTTGAGTGATTTTTTTTTTTGAAAGGTGTTGGACAGAAAGCCAAGGAGACTGACATCTTTGATTTGTCCATAAAATAAGATAAGGACAGCCTGGTCAGAGGCAATGAAATCTACACCCTAAAACCTAATAGGTGCAGAATTCACTAAGGTCAACATGCTTTGGCTATTTCAGACTAAGGACAGGAGGAGGAAATAACAAAGTTGAGGGCCCTTGATTGACCATTCCCCACTGGCAACATCACTCTCTTTTAAACCAAGGAGACCTTAGTCTTGAGTGCCTTCATCTACAGACTTCAGCCATGGCAGTATCACACAAAGAGAGGTGGTCTCTTAAGATGACATTTTCTAGGCCATTTAGGGTTTATTAAGGAAAATCCAACACACTAAATTCTAACCAGAATCCAACAGGCAGCCAATTGACCAGTGGTGTTCCCAGTTAGAGCTACTGATTACAAAACACAGTGCCCCAGGCTGCAACAGCTTCAACTTTCAAATTGATTTAAGAAACCACCAGTGATCTAGTCTCAAGGTGACAAAGGTATGGTTGAAGGTAGCAAGTTCCACATCTAATATCAATGAGAGAAATCTCCTGGCCAGCTACAGTTGAGAAGTTGGTCACTGCTGCTCTAAGCTATGGTGTGATAAACAGAAATAAAAGCCTGCTCTACTGAATCCCTGCCTCGGCCCGCGCCGCTTCCAGCAACTCCATTGGCCTGGAGCAGCGAACCGCGGCCGCTGGGAGCCACGATTGGCTGAACCTGCCGGACGCGGCAGGTAAACAAACCAGCCCGGCTCACCAGGGGCTTTCCCTGCGCAAGCGGTGGAACAAGTCTGGGAACCAGTGCACTAGACGATAGCTACCTCCAGATTAAATGCTGCCTTCCTTTTATTCATGGATGTTACATATATATTTTAATGGGAGTTGCAGGTATGGATGTGGTGGCAGAATTAGGCCGTTATTTGAATGTGCAATCCTATATGAAGGTAAGAACATTCACATTCACTCAGATAGGAAATTGATATAAAAAAATCACCCTTATGTTCCACAGACTCCATTTACTATATCTTTTGTGCACCAGATTCAGGACTACTGAGAAAGAAACCACATACTTCGTACATGTACTGTTTTCAGATGCAAAGATCCTTGGTTCAGTTTCTTATAGGAATGGATTATTCACATTCAAAGAGAATCCTTCATTTGCTGTTTACTGACTTAGATGTTCTTCTATCTACTGACTGTCTACATCTGAGTTTGTTTTTTGGGGTTTTTTTTTGCATTTCTTCTCTTGAAGCTTTAAATATATGCAGTTCTGGAAAGTTAAGACTGAAAATTGGAGCATACAGTGGAAATGCCATTTCAAGTATGACCCTCAAACAACATTTAAATAAAAATAGGCATAGGATTCTTTTTACTTTACAAACATTTGTATTGACAGAGTGCATACATTTCTTTTTTTCCCCTCCTCTGGAAACTGAATACAAACATTGCCCCCTAACTCCATTTCTCCCACCCTCCAAATGAAAAGAAGGAAAAAAAACCAAGCTGAAAAAGACACCAACAAAAATAAATATTAGAGGGGTAGCCATGTTAGTCTGTATCCACAGAAACAACATGGAGTCCAGTGGCACCTTACGAAAGCTTATGCCCAAATAAATCTGTTCGTTTTTAAGGTGCCACCGGACTCCTCATAGTTTTTGCTTTTTTTCAACAAAAATAAGGAAATGTTGAGTTAAAGTTACAGGACAATGTTAAATCTATAGCTCTTTGCTTTTACTGCACAGGATACTATGCTATGGTTTCTCATTAGGGCCCTCATGCAACTCCCCTGAGTGACTGGAAGTCTTTCCTTTGACTTTAGTGGGAGTTAGGTCAAGGCCTGTGTGATCTTAAAAAATGATGTAATTCTTCAGCCAGGTGCCCATGGCAACAACAAGGGCCAACTTCAAACTATCAAGGGGTCCTTCTCTAAAATAAATAAAACAAGGGCCAGAGCCACCACCCAGAGCTGTACTTCTACTTCTGGCTCTAGGAAATTAAAATAGAATTTCCCTGGTCAGCTTTGTGGGTGATTCTTCCCCACTTACAGGTACTCAGCAGTGCTTGGGAACATGAAACCACAAGTACCTTTCCCCAAATAAAAAAAAAGCAAAACCAAATGAAAAACATTATAACACTATCTATATTTCCATGCTCTGATTTGGTTTTATTGTATGGCAATTATGCTAACATCACAGCTCCAATCTATTAATTGTCCAGTGTGCTGTGTTCCGGAATTCTAGGCACTTGTCTACATGGGGACACTCAGAGAAAATCAGGGAAAATCAAGGAAAGGTGTGAAGACAATGTGCGTAAGTTAAAGTGTGTTAAACCCATGTGGATGCTCTCATTTAAGGGTAAAGTGGTTTTAGTTCAGTGTATCTTAATCCTCCAAACCTAGTTTTGGTTATGTAAAGTTCTGGGGGAGAGAACTGTGGGAGCAGCAGGGGAGTTTGCTCTCCATCTTTGGCGAGAGTCAATTCTTGCAATGTTTGCTCCCTGGGAACGAAGCACTGGTGATGGGCTGGGATTCTTGAAAAAACGTATTGCCTGCAGGTTTGTGTGTGTATGAGATATAGATTTATTTACACTTATGGCAGTGTGTAGACTGCAGTCACTACACACTTAGCAGCATGGGAGGTACTGCTTCGGCATGCAGAGAGCCACACAGTGTATATACCCTCAGCTTTCAGGCTTGTAGGGCATTCTACTCTCCTCTCTGTGGTGAAGTCATGCTACATGGTCTACGCTACTATTTATACCTATGCCAACTGGACATGCAGTGGCTGTACTCTACGCACTGCAGTAAATGTAGATGTACCTTTAGAATATAGCCAGACCCCTTGTCACTGATTTCTCTTCCACTGAGAATCCAACTTGCAAGACCCTAGATAACTAGGGAGGCAACACCAGTATTTTGAAGTCCTGGGTTTTTAAATTAAAACTGGGGACAAAACAAAAGCCCTAAGAGTTACAGATTTAAGAACATTTTAATAAAAGGAAAACCTAAAATACTTCACATTTACAATTTCTGCACAGGGTACTGGCAGGCCTTCTTTCTGTGTTCGCTGGGATCTCCGCCCTGGGAGCACAGTGCTTCATCAGATTCAAAGAAAATATTTAACAACCCCTCAAAGCAGTGCTAGGATTTCACCCCTCATCCTATAACTTTGGTCATTCATATATCTGCTTTCATAAATTTTCAACAGCATCTAGAACAATGATCCTTTAAATACCACTACAATACAAATAAAATTAATGGTAAATTATTATGGCAAAATGGTGTGTACATACCCACATACCTACAGAGCTGAGAGCAGAAGATAAATGATTATACACAGCAAGAGTACTAAATTGGGATACACTGCAGTATTATCCATGAAGAATGAGCACTAATTTAATTAAAGTGAACTTTGTCTAAATACAAAATACTTCAAGGTTATTAGAGGTTATGACTAATTTGGATGCATTAACAAACCTAAACCAAGGAGGCATGTGACATTTCTGTTCCTCCTGGACTGTGTCCACAGGTGAACTGGATGTGATGGTTATGCAAATCATTTAATTAATATCCTGCATAAAATTAGCAAATGAAGATTATCATTGGCAAACATTAATTACAAAGGGACACATTGCAGTTGCCTAGCACTGAAAGCTAACTACTCAGCCCTATTTCTTTGGGAGTACTTCTCTCATCTGTTTGCTAATTTATTAATACACAGTGGGGGATAATACTAGGCAGTGAGTGCTTAGCTCATTATATAAATACCTTTATTATAGTTTGACCTCATGATATCCTTTATAGTGCAGGTTTCTGTGGAAGTGTCTATTTATAGCTTTGCCTCATGTGACCTCTCTGAAGAAAGTTATGCAACTGTAAAGAGTAAATGTCTCCCATTAAATGTGAATTGCACACAAGTTTTATTTTTCCCCTTTACATAATAAAATTATTAAGATTTCTAATATAGAATGGCACCCAGAGTCTCCAACCAGAATTGGCCTCCATTGTGCCAGGCACTGTACAAACATAGGAAGACTCATTCCCTGCCCTTAAAAAGCTCATAATCTAAAACACAAACATAAAAAACAAGGGAACAGGATAGAATCTACAGGCAAAGTAATCATGGTGATCTTTGTTAAGCATGGTACACACCATGGTAGGTCCACTTCTTCTTTTTTTCATATTTTTTGTTTTGGGCAGGATGTTACCTTTACCCGTGTACTGCACAAGTGGTTTCAGGGACTTCAGTTGAACTCTTTTTGGATTATTCAACATGGAGAAGGGCCCGTGTTTAGTTTATTTCTATTATATTATTGGCATTTATCTTTCCTGGGGCCATGCCCTCAGATGAAGTGGAAAACTAGGGAGAGAGGGGAAGGAATAAAAGAGGGAAAGAGATGATGACACAGGTAGTTAAAGGGCTGTAGTGTTAGGAGAAGAGTGGGATGAGGAAGGACCAACATCCAATGACATAGACAAATGAGGAGAAATATATATCCAGACATGCAAGGGGCACCCTTAACACACAGGAATACAAACCACATATTAAATACTTATTGAAGGATGACCAAAGGAGAATGAGAAACATACAATAAGACTGAATTGGAACTGTAATTTACAAAATACAATGCTATTTTTTTAAGTGATTTCTCTCTTTTTTTTTTAAATTCCATTAATGGCATTAGAGGGATTCAGAGCAATTTGGATGCTAGAACAAGGTGCTGTTCTTGTACAACGAGAACTATGCTTAACACAATGAATCGCTTCACAGGATTGGCCATAATGAATTAGGGCATGTTCCAGCAAAACAGATGAATAACCTCATCCCTATTCAGCAAAGCACCTGTGCAGGGGAACTAATTCAATGTCGGAGCACTTACTCTACAAGAGTTTATGTAAAGAACATATGATGTCAAGGGAAAAACAAGAAAAATACATGTAGAAACAATTCTTCATCTGCAGTGATGTCTAGGACATCACAAATAGAAGGTTGTGATTTATTGTTGGAATAAGCAGCAGAAGATGGACTGTAAAACGGACACTGTTCAAAAGTTAGCATTTGTAGCTCATAAGGCCAGTTTGCTTGCTCGCTATATTGTATAATGTGTTTTCTTCATTGGTCTGATTCATATTTTGTTATATCCTATTAGTGAATAATTTGGGGGGGGTATGTTTAATTTCAGTTTATGGTATTCGTAAGAGTTATTCAGAATAGTTGGCTATAATGCAAGTAACCTACAGGCTTTTATCCTGTATGATTAGCTAGAGCAAGTCAGTATGAGTGTTTGTAATCTTTGGCATAGATAAATGGCCTACCGGTGGCCCCTCTTAACTTTGGGAAACCGAACAAAGAACTGAATCTATTTACCTTAGGTCTGGAGCAGACCAGTAACCGCAGGGCACATCACAGAACATGGAAGTCATGAGTTAGGCCAAGGGTAACTGTGATAATTGATATTAATACGTATGAATATATGTCATAATATGTTAACCTATAGAGTAAGTGTACCCAAAGATTTGTGGGTAAGGAAATAAAATTTGGGCATGGTAGGTTGGGCCTAGATTCCAGCAGTGGGCAGTATTGGGACCCTATAAGAGGGCAAACAACCATGTAGGTAGGGTCACTTTTTCTTTATTTTCTATCAAGCTATCAGTTCCTCTTTGCAATACAGCCTAGCTACTCAACACTCAAACCTAATCCCTACCAACCTGGGAAGCCCGAACCATCAGTTCCTCGAGCATGCCAGAGACAAGGCTGGTCCTCTGTCTCCTACTACCAGGTCTTCAGGGAAGGGTGTGAGTATGTTAGCTTAAATAGTCTTTTAGAATAGAAATGTTACCATCAGGGTCACAGAATTGTATTACTACTTTGTAACTCTGTGATAAATAGCATTTATTGTTCTTTTATTCATACTAATAAAGATCTTATCAATTTGGTACTGTCCTCAGTGTAAGTGTCCTTGCCACACGCACCGAGAGTCCTCTTATAATATTGAACTCTGTGTTCTCTAACCCTGTAGCCTGAATTGAGACAAGAACCTAAAATACTGTCTGATCAGATCAGTGGCGAGCCATAATAAACTAGCCCATAAATTTGGGTCAACACATCACATGATAAAGAACATTGCAGTAGAAGTACAGAAAACATAACATAGAAAGCTTTCTATCCCATATCTTTGTTAGGCATCAGCAGGTTATAAGCTCTTTAGGAGCTCTGAGGGACTTAATTGGTTTTGCTTTTTTTTTTTTTTTATTTGAGCAAGCAGCAGCAAGAAACTTAAGGGCTTCAGCATTACACAGATGCTGCGGCTTTGTCTCTCTTGACTCCCTTGTATCTATTTTTACCAACTCTGTGACCGTTCATGTGTAACCACAGCCTCTTGCCACTCTTCAAGTGTCAGAGTCCTGGGGACGTTAAATCCCTTCAAACAGGTCTCTGTTTCCCGATTCTCCCCCCTTCTTTGCTGCTGCTTCTCATTGCTTAGGGGAAAAAAACAGTAAATTTAATACAAGCTGCCGTCTGTCTGTTAAGGCATTAATGCTCTTGGCCTTCTGCCCTCTTTGGGAATTAGTGAAGAGCAGAATGTATTATTTTAAAAGCTGCAGAGATGTTTTTGAAGCTCTGCCTGGGAGCTGTTGGGCAACATACACCTACACTGGCTATTAAGCTGTCCCAGGTCCCATATAACAGGTACCCATCAGTGTAAGAGATTGGGGCAAAAATTGGGGATTGGTCCTGCTTTGAGCAGGGGGTTGGACTAGATGACCTCCTGAGGTCCCTTCCAACACTGATATTCTATGATGATGAAGTCAGAATGTTATCTGATCCTTAGCAATATCTGAACAGCACACACGACACCACAACATAAGTAGGTGTGTGTGTGTGCAGCAGTGGCCTTTACCCAATTTGAGGGGTGCCAGCCTGGCTCCCCAAGTCAGAGCAGCCTGATTTTTCTTCTTTAAAAAATTTGGTTTAGGGACCAAAAACACATTTTAATTGCCCATTTAAAACAGATAACATTTCCTAAAAAGATTTATAAAAATTCAGGGAACTTACTGTCACAAAATAAAGGGTTTTTTTATTTTTTTAGAAAAAAACATTACCTATGTGCATAAGAATAGCGTCCACTAATACGGACAGTGAGGACGAGACTATAGTTCTCATGCATCAGGTTGTAGATGCAGCACAGCTGGGGTCAGCATAATATACCTCCCCCTCCACACACAGCCCTCCTGGCCCTGCATGATTTACAGGTACATCACTGGGGATTTAGGAATTACTCTTGGAGAATTCACTGACAACTGCTGGAGACATGACCTCATAGACCAATGATCTGTTTCAGTATGGCAATCCTTATGGTCCTATTTTAAGCATTGTAGATCTTGTAAACGTAAGAAAATGGATAGGTCCAATTTTAATGGGTCTTTGATCATTTGTCTCATGTCATGCTGCTGCAGGGGATAGTCCATTTCACTTAGCAATTTTTGTTCTCTCAAATATAAAGCTTTGGCAATGGTGTTGCTGAATCCACTCAATAGCTCCCAGACACTCCAGAAGCACTTTCTCCTCCCTCCCAGCTACTTCTAACCACTGTTTTGGAGTGTTGCTGAAGAGAAGACACTGATACAGTTTAGCATTCCATTACATCTCCCCCTTTAAGTTCTACATTCCTTCCATTTACAATATCAGGCTGTCTTTTTGAAGTTGCTTGTTAAATGTCTCTGACATTCCCCTCTTGTGTTATCTGGACTGGTGATCTGCTAGGTCACTCCAATCCTTGAGTCTGGGAGGCAGCCTTACCCTGCTCTGCTGTGAGAACCCCCACTCTTGGGCTGTTCACACACTCTGGCATGTAAGCTTCTCCTTGGATTGTGCAACTGAATGACACTAGCCAATATTTCCAGCCCCAGACACAAACCTAGGAACCTCTGTCTTGCAGCGTCCAGTTATGCATGCTGGACACTGCAAGCTTATGAGTTCATCAATTTAACAAAGAAATTGATATGGACCAGGCTTGTTATCCCAAGAGGAGTCTCTGACACACTTTAAACCAAACTCACTGCTTCAGGTAGAATAAACAAACAGATTTATTAACTACAAAGATTAAGTGATTTTAAGTCAAAGCATAACAGGTCAGATTTGGCTAGTGGGATGAAATAAAAGCAAATGAAATAAAAGCAAAAAGCATTCTAACCTGATCTTAACACTACCAGTGTCCTTACAAATTTAAATGCTTTTCGGCACAGGCTGGCTGGTTGCCCTTCAGCCAGGCTCTTCCCTTTGATCAGTGCTTCAGTCGCTTGGTGGTGGTGTCTGTAGATGTAAGTAGAAGAGAGAGGAAGAGCATGGCAAGTCTCTCCCTTTTATCATGTCCTTTCTTTCCTCTTGGATTTGTCCCCCACCTTTAAGAGTCAGGTGAGCATTACCTCATCACAGTCCCAAACTGACCAAAGGAAGGGGGGTGACTTACTCGAGTCCAACAGATCCTTTCTTGTAGCCTAGGCCAGCGTCCTTTGTTCCTCTGAGGCTGGGCTGGGTTTGTCCCATACATGCCGTGCTGAGGTGTGAACTGCCCCTCTGCTTCTGGAGAGTTTTTGCTTGCGCTTGCTTTAAGCCATGAGGACACATTCTCAGACACATAACTATATACATTAAATTACAACCTGTAACATTACTATAACTGATTACTATAACAATGCTCAGTACATCATGAGCCTCCCAAAGGTACCCAACATGACAAACTTTGCATTAGATACCACACAATCATATTATAAGGATGAACATGGGGGTGCTGGGTGTTCCCCCCAGGTACAGAACATCAGTCTCTAAATCACATTTTCTAATTACATTACTTGAAAGCATAACAACTTGGTCATCTGGCTGTCCACTAGTTGCAATGACTGGCTGTGGTCTGTCTTGAGTTGGAATTCTTAAGTCGTCACTTCTTCTGCATCTACCATCTGCGGAGATAGTTTGTTCTTTCTGAGGAACAATGTTGACAATTTTTGTTGAACTCTCCACTGTCAGTCTCAATTACATATCAGCTGGGCTTTGAATTCTCTCTTTACAACAGCTGGAGTTGTCCATCCTTTTTCTCCATCCAATTTGACATGAACATGGTATCCAGGCTCGAGACCTGGCAGTTCTGAGTGACGTATGTAGTAAAAGTGTTCACAAGCTCTTTAACCTTTATATCTGATTTGGCTATTCTCATCATATGTGGCACTCTGTCTTCTTTTCTAAAGTTAGAATAGTAGTTGAGTTGTTTTCCCATCAGGAGTGCTACTAGAGTATATCCAATAGCTGCTATTGATCTGTAATTCAGAAGAGCAAGTAATGAATATTCCTGCTGTAGGATTTTCTTGACAGTCTGTACAGCTCTTTCAATCTCTCTATTCACTTGCGGGTCATGTGGGCTGCTAGTAATATGATCAAAATCATATTTCATACGGAATGATAAATTCTTCTGCAGTGACTTGTGGTCCGTTGTCCATCACTAGTTGTTCTGGAATACCAAAGTGAGCAAAAGTGCACTTCAGTTTCTTGATGACACGGCAACATGAAATCTTACATGTATATTGTTTCTATATAACTGGAAAAATATCCAGGATGACTAGGTAACGATGTCCTCTGAATTTGCGTAAATCTGCAGCCAGTCTCTTCCGCTAGCCTGGGAAAGGTTTTGCTACTAAAGGTTTTTTGTGTTGTGTTGGTCTATTAGTTCTGCAATGTTCACATGCAGATACTTCATTGTTTATGTCCTTGCTGATTCCTGGCCACTACACTGGCTGGTTGGCCCATTCACTGCATTTAGCTAACTTTCATGGATCAGGTTTAGAATTTCTCCTCTTATTTTGTTTGGAATGACAATGCAATTGCCTTTAATCAAGAGTCCATTTGACTCACTTAATTGTCCATGCACCATAAAAGTAGACTTTTGTCACTCTTGGTGTCCTTTAGACACTTGTGCTAGCTACCTCCAAAGTAACTTAGAACTGGCTGAAGTTGCATGTCTGTCAAGTCTGATTTTTTTGGAATCTAAAGTAGTGAAAAAATTATTTGTTGACTCAATAACCAGCCTGTGATATTTTCATGTTTTGCATTCCCCTAATCAGTTTTCAGCCAATGTATGTAAAGCTCATATAAAATATTCAACATTTTCTCCTCATTCTTGAATTCTCTGGTGAAAACACGCTCTTTTGTAAATCACATTTATGAGGTATAAAGTATCCATCAAGCATAGCCAGAACCCTTTCATAGTCATCTTTGTGACTGTTTTCAGTAAAGTCAAAAGATTTAAAGATCTGCTCTGTCTGCATCCCCATAACATAAATTAAAGATGCCTGTATATTTCCAGTTTTCTTGTGAAGATTGTTTGCAATTCAAAATCTTGCAAAATACTACTTCCAGTCTGCCCATTGTAAAGGTCTGTCAAAGCCAAAGTTCCGTGAGGCATTGAAGGGTGGCATGTTGATGAGAATCTACAACCTTTGTTGCTTTCCTTCTGTTTCTGTTATCATACTGTGTACTTCTGTTCCATATATGGACTGGTCACAGAGCTTGCTTATACACCCCAGATGTGTGTTCATCATAAGATCCTTTAAGGCTCTGCCAGGAATGGCTGAGGTTTGTTTAAAGTATTTTACAGACAGTGCCTGTAAAATACTTTAAACAAAGTATTTTACAGTGGCTGAACAGTATGACAGTTTAGTATTCCATTACAGGGGCCAAGTTTGTTGAATTTCAGGAAATACTTCAGGGGGTCAGGCAGACTGTCCTGTTCACATTGGGTCAGTTTATATTCTTTGCATTTTTTTAAAGTTGGATTGTGTACCTGCCTTAGAGCTACCAAACAAGTATATTTTTATAAAACTCTAATAATCAAACAAGAACTAACAATAGTGCAGAGAGGTGGTGTGAAAGTTTCCCCATCTCTGTCTGTTAATGCAATTCAACTCTCTGTTTACAGAGCTGTTCAAAAAAAGATAAAATTATTTCAAAATTTAAGACAGTAGGTTTTGAAAGGAATGTTTTTCACTTTTTTGCAAATTTTTTAATTGAAAATATCTAGTCTGTTTTTTCATTTTCCCCACAATCTTTCTCCACCCTTTTTTTAGTGCTCCCCACCCCATTAGTACATTTTTCCCCACTTTGCCACTGAAACAGGTTAGGGCAGGAAAAGGTAACAGGGGGAAATGTTTTGTTAACTTACAGCTTTTAGCTTAGCGGTGAGGCTACGCCCCCCTAGGATGTGAGACTCCCCTGACAGGTCAAGTCCCCTCTCTGCCTGATGAGGAGAAGGGAATTGAACAGGATCTGCTACAGTGCACATGAGAACCCTCACTACTTGGCATAGAGTCATTCTAACTCTGTGCCCCAATTAATAATTAATTATTCAACTATATAATTAAAATGGAACAACTTCAATAGGAGAGATTGAGGGACCCTTTCCCCTTCACAATATTCTGTAGCCCAGGGGCTAGGGCACAAGGTAGTAGATCACTATGCAAATCCTTTCTCCTCCTCTGGCAGAATGGGGAGTTGAACGGGGCCAGGGAGATCTCCTACATCTCAGCCAAGTGCTCTAACCACTGGGCTAATGGTTACACTCTCCCACCACCCCCTGCTGTTTTGTGTGAACTCACCTGTGGGACCTGATGCACTAGGCAGCCTCTGAGCACATTTCCCCTGGTTTGTGAATTACTCTGGGGCTTAGGTGGGAGATAGACATGAGGGTGCCTAGAGGGAAGCGGCAGTGCACATGTGCAGAAACTGAAACTTAGGGAATGAGTGAGTTTAGGTGCAAGCCAGGTTAGGTGGCAGCTGAGTTTTGTGGATCACAGTTTTTGTGTACAAATGGCCACTATGAAATAGGGTGAGAGGATTAGGATTACATTAGAACCATGATCTGCTACTTTTTCCCTATGGGTAGACCTTTGCTCCCATGCAGCCTCACCCAGTGATGTGCTGCCAGAAGCTGAAGAACTGGTTCCTTCAGTCGCTCCCGGTCTTCAGCGGCACTTCTGCAGCACGTCCTTCAGTCGCTCCGGGTGTTCGGCGGCACTGAAGGACCTGCCGCCAAAGTGCCACCAAAGGCCTGGAGTGAGTGAAAGACCTGCTGCTGAAGTGCTGCCGAAGGCCCGGAGTGCCGCTGGGTGAGTAAAAATTCTCAGGGGAGCTTCCCCAGCCGACAGCTCAGGCGGGACAGAAAGGACAGTCCTGCGGGCCACATGTGGCGTTTGCCCACCCCTTTAACAACCGGTTCTAAACTGGCTTCAAAATCTAACAACCAGTTCACATGAACCCGTGCAAACTGGCTCCAGTTCACCACTGGCCTCACCCCCACCCCTTGAAACCACTGAGGATCCATGTAGGTGTAGGGATCTATTCATGCAGAACAAGTTGCAGGAGTGGAGCACAAGGTCTCAATTCTGGTTTCTAGAGGTGAAGGTCTAGTGTGTTAATTCACCACTCTGAGTAACCCCCTAATGAAATTCTGTTTGGAGAGAGTCACAGAGTTTAAGGTCAGAAGAAACCACTAGATTGTTTAGGCTGACCTCCGTTTATCACAGGCCAGCACCTACAGGCTAAACCCAACAACTGAAATGAGACCAAAGTATTACAGCCCACTGTGAGACTAGACTGTTATGTGCAGAGAACAGGAGGGACAGAGGTGCACCAGTGCTTGAGACCCCCCCCCCCACACACACACACACAGTGGCAGATAAATGATTAAGTGAGATATACCCAGATAATCCTGGCAAGTGACACTCACCCATGTGCTGCAGAGGAAGGTGAAAACCCCCCAGGTCTCTGACAATCTGATCTGGGAGAAAATTCCTTCCTGATCCTACATGTGGTGATCAGTTAGACCCTGAGCATGCGAGCAAAATCAACCGAGAGAGAGAGAGAGAGAGAATGCTTGATGCCACCTCAGAGACATGATCCACCCTACCCAATGTCCCATCTCCAGCCATGGACATCCCTGGTGCTTCAGAGGAAGGAGATTAAAAAAAAACAAAACTCCTCCCAGAATATCTTGATTGAGAAGGGAAATCGTGACTGCTCCCAGTGGCTGACTAGAACCCTGAAGCATGAGATATAGGAACATAAGTCAAACCAGAAGTGAGCCCCAGGGTTATCGAGCCCTGCCCCTACCATCACAAGCAACCCAATCATACAATTGCCCTCATAACTTTTTCCAGCTCTCTTCAAACTAGTTAAGTTGTTTGCTCCCACAACTCCTATTGGAAGGCTGTTCCAGAACCTCATCCCTCTGACACTTAGAAACATTCTTCTAACTTCCAGCCTGAATTTGTTTGTGTCCAGTTTATATCCATTTGTTCTTGTGCCAACATTGTCCTTAAGCTTGCATAACTCTTCACCCACCCTGCTATTTACTCCACCTAATTACTTGTTCACTAATTCTTCTTTTTGTTCTTATTACTCTGGGGCTCAAACCATGACTAATATCAGGCTTTTCTCAATAAATGGTCTATTTTGTCTGCTCTATCACCCACTTGAGTCCTTCCTGACTATCAGTAAGCCTTACATAAACAAATAAAACTTCATGATAATTAAGCCTGGACACTAACATTGATTTTTTTTCTTAGTGGAAGTAGTCTGATTTTGGTATAAATATGCATTAACAAAAGATGTTTGCATACCAATACTATTTGACTCATGTTATACTGGCATATCCTATTTGCTTTTTCATTTGAGACTCATAATTCTTGATGATAATAAAATATTAAGGAGATTAATACAAGGCAGTTTGCCTACTAAAGTTCATTCCTTTTTAGCATCTATCAAATGAAGGCAAAGATCTGTGAGGAAAAATGTCTTTTATGCCTGGATAACAGAGTACACTTATGATAAGCTGCTTGGTAAACCTTGCCAGAAATTAGTTTAGAAGTTTATTTTCCTGGCTTGGCTATTCCACCATTCATCTGTGCCCTCTACATGTACTAACACCTTTTCAACATGTCATTAAATAGCACAATAAACACGTACCAGATGTTAGCCTTTCATCCTTTAAGGATCAAGCCTGCTTTTGCTCCCAAGTAAAAATAACTGTTGGTTGCCTTTACCTCATTCCTATTTATAGAGATGGACATTTTCTCACAAGCCCAAATTGGAGGAACAAAGGTGTTGAAGGTCAGAATGGAGGTTCATTGGAAGGACTTTCCATGGAAGATTTTACAGTTCCTGGATGTGGCAAATGTGATATTTATTTACACTCTTCTGGCTCAAAAGAGCCCTCCATTACCCCTGGATTATAATGTGTCCTGTTCTATCGTAGTTATAATACTTTGGGTTAATGTGAACTTTGAAAGAAAACTATTTTGTGTAGGGAGGAAAGAGCACCTGCAAGAATTGTGGAGACAGACATGTTTCCTAGATGCTGTGAAGCAGCTCTGGCTTATAGCTTATTGGAATTCCAGTACCATGAGAAATTCCAAAGTTTAAAAAAAAAATTGTTCCAAAACGGAACAAAAAATCAAAACTTCCCATGGAACAGGAATTCTAAATGTTCATTTTAGATAAGTCAAAACAACCTTTTCAAAATATTTGAGGCTCCTGGCAACCCACCAGGTAGGAAGCTCTAAGTGCCTCAGAGCCGGAGAGGCAACAATCCTAATGCTTCCAGGCCACCAAGGAGCTGGGAGCCAGGGAATCTGGACTCCCCAGCAGACCACAAGGCAGGCTGCCGAGAGCAGGGAAGCCATGGAAATGGGAACAATTTTCTCATGGAAAATTTCAGAGTAACAGCCGTGTTAGTCTGTATTCGCAAAAAGAAAAGGAGTACTTGTGGCACCTTAGAGACTAACCAATTTATTTGAGCATAAGCTTTCGTGAGCTACAGCTCACTTGCATCCGATGAAGTGAGCGGTAGCTCATGAAAGCTTATGCTCAGATAAATTGGTTAGTCTCTAAAGTGCCACAGGTACTCCTTTTCTTCTCATGGAAAATGAAAGTTTGCTTGCAAATTGAAAATTTTCCCATGGAAATTTTTAATTTTGTGGAAAGAATTTTCCATTAGAAAATCCATCTGATGAAAGATTGCTGATCAGCCCGACTCTTACTATAGATTTAAATAGCAGCAGTATGAATAGGCCATGACCAGCTCCTGCCCTACCAAGACATATAACATTGTTCATACTCATTCATGTGTGTTTCCCCATGCTTTGCAGACAGATTGTGGCTGACTTATTAGGCCTGGAGGAGGGGCAAGGAATCTCTACCTTCTCCCTATCCAGCCAAGCCACACAGGGCCTCCTATGATCTGCCTCAAAATGGACAGTCCTGATTTGGAGCTAGATAAACCAACTACAGCCTCCCCACAGGCCCTTCACCAGGGTCTGGCACAGACTCTCAGAGCCAGATGCATTCCTATCTTCAAGAGAATATAAATTCTATCTATTCTACTGCATATACTGTAGCAGCATTCAGATTATTTTAGCATTGGTATTACCTAAAGCTTCTAAGTACTGATAGTTTAAATAAATGTTAATCATGCACTTTAAGTCACTATGCCATCATGCCTTTAGATGTAGCCTTACACGTGCCATATCTTCTATCACCTTTTTCGGTTTTCTATGCAAGATACAAAACCATAACTATCTGAAAACACAAACAAAAAAAATCAAATCTCACCTCTCTTTTGAGGAGGCATTTGTCACAATGAACTTTGGGATATCACTGAATTATTCTCCTTGCGGGTTCAATGGGTGAGGAAAAACATTGAGCTGGCTTAATGCCTGAACTTGTGAAACAAGATGTCACCAATGTAAAAAACGGAAGAAAATATCCTTATTTCTCATAATTTATTAAAACATTAATATTTATATAACTCAATTTCCAGTTTGAGTATTGCAGTATTGATATTTTGTTTCCTTTTTATTTTCCATCCTCCTTCCACCAGAGACAGAGCTTGGGTAAAATCCTGACCCCACTGAAGACAAAGGGAGTTTTGCCACTGATTTTAATGGAACCAGGATTTCATCTCAAGCCTCTGCAAGAATAGTCACAAATATGTTTTTCTATATTCACTCAGTTCTACCTATAGTGAATTGTTTAAATTCACAGATACAAGGCAAAAAAATTAAAATGCTTGCTCATGACACAACCACCACATGGACGTTCATTTGAGGCTGAAAGTGGGCTGTACCCACATCACATTTGACCACCACGCAGTCAAACCTTTCTTTAACTTCCCTCTGCTCTTCACCAGGGTTTCTACTTGGAGAGCTACCCAGACCCATTTCAGTATTTCTTGCAATAATTGGAAACAAATAAAAACAATGTCCTGAACACAGCTGTGTTGGCCTGAGTGGTGGAAGGCAGAGTAACTGAATAGCACATAAAAGCTGTATTGGAAAATCCGTGCGTGTTTGTCTATATCTATACTATAAGCTACAGGTGTAATTTCCAGATCACATAGACATACTGCCGCTACTGCTCACTGAACTAGCGTGCTAAAAATAGCAGCCATGTAGCGTGGGCAACAGTGGTATGGGCTGCCCCAAGTATGTACTTACACTTCAGCTGTAGATATGTACAGTTCTAGCCCAACTTTCAGTCAGCAAATATATGTCTGGGGCGGGGGGGAGAGGGAACAGTTTTGTATTAATAGAAGAGTGTACATCCATAACTTTTACTATAATCTGGTTCTGTGTAGAGGCTATGCCACACACTTCTTTCTTTTTTTTTTTTTTTAGGACAAAGTTCAGTTAATGCTATTCTGTGAAATATGGAATTGGAGAGTAAGTTAGATAGACCAACGCAAACACCAGAGAGATACAATATAAGGGCAGATGCAATTTGTTATTACATCAGTTCAATTACTTTTTTAGATTATCAAGATATTGTTCAGAGAAATCCACCATTACGTTCTCTAGAGTGCTCTTTTGAAAATTTCACTCTTCTAGTTAGTGTTAGTCTGTTTGTTTTTACTTTCATTATTTTTGTCCTTGAGTAATGCTGAATGTTTATCAACAATGAATTTTATTTTCCTCATGTCAGACCAGTTACAAAGCTAATTCAAATCTCTTTAAATTTTCCTTGCCACTTGATGTGCATCCATTATCCTTCCCATCATTGTGTCACCCGCCAACCATTTAACTGGTTTAGTCATTTAAAGTGATTTATGTAGATTAGAAATTGCAAAAGTAGTCAATAGTCTACAGGCTGATATTGCCTCAGATGGATGTGGTCCTTTTCCTGTCAAATAAACTCTTATTGTATAGTCACCATTTCCATCTGCAACCCCCTACTTTTATTTAGCTTCTGACTTAAGATGGCATCATTTGTGGAGATCTTCATCAATCAGCCAGTTATCCCATCATAGTTTATATATACTGCTCTTCAGATGAGCATCTCTGGGCAAAAATAAAAGCATTAATTACAGCAGATGATTAAAAGGCAACTCTAAACCAGTGAATTTTAAAACTTGATTAAAAAGTCAAACTATCCACATTCTTCTAAGTACTAGCTCTTATCATAGAAAAAGAGATAGGGTAAGAAAAAAAATTCCTAGGTCATTTCTAGCCTTTGCCCCACATGGGGGTCATGCAAAGCTATGACTCTGGAAAAACAGAAAAAAAATTCATTTCCTCTGCCAATAATATTAAGAAGCAGATGCTGTCAGGAAATAAATGATCATTGTTAAGGCAGTGAGTTTGCCACAGAGGTCACGGATTCCATGACTTCTGCAGTAGCCAGTGCCCCGGCTCAGGGGCAGCTCAGGCAGCAGGTGCACCGGCCACTGCTGGGGCAGTCTCAAGCCCCTGCCTCCTCCCCCCAGCAGCAGAGTTTGGGTGCGGGAGGGGGCAGGGGCACCAGATGGGGTGTGGCAGGCTCTAGGCAGTGCTTACCTGAGGGGCTCCCCTGGAGCGGCGACATCCCCCTCATTCAGCTACTAGGCGGAGGCATGGCCAGGGAGATCTGTGGGCTGCCTCCGCCCACAGTGCTGGCTTCGCAGCTCCCAGTGGCCAGGATCCATGGCCAATGGGAGCTGCAGGGGCGGTGCCTGCAGGCGGAGGCAGCATGCAGAGCTGCCTGACCATGCCTCTGCCTAGCTGCTGAGGGTGCCCCCCAGGTAAGTGCCACTCAGAGCCTGCCTCACCCCATCCCATGCCCCAATCCCCTGCCATACCCAAACTCCCTGGGCAGCCCCCCTCAAGTTTTATTCACTGGTATTTTTAATAAGTCATAGACAGGTCATGGGTCATGAATTGTTGTTTGCTGCCCGTGACCTGTCCCTGACTTTTACTAAAAATATGCGTGACTAAAACGCGTGACTTAATCATTGTAAATTAACATTGCCTTATTCAGTCCCTTATCCCAATCAAGTTGAAATTCTTATCACATATACCAATATATTAGTTTCCATTACATTTCCTGCTGACACTTGATCATGCATTAGAGATCCTTGATATTAAGGGAAATGCCAATTCCATTTTGAATGTTCTTTCCTAGCATATTAAGGACCAAATTATGGCTCTAAGAGCCAGTGAAGTGCAAAAGGGAGTATGGGAGAGCATCTTAAGAACCTGAATCATGTTAAGGGGAGGTATAACACCTGTTTAAGGCATTATGTCTCCTTGGACACCAGGGGAAATCTTCTGAGCAGTGGTAATGCTACATCACCATAAGGGTGTAGTGAGCTTCTGTGACACTCTCCAGAGATACCCAGAGTTGTGAGACATCTCCACCACCACCTACCCTTAGCATGAGGCAATCTTTTCTGAACTTGTTATGGGTCTGCTCCCTGAAATCCACAGCCTTGGGCAGCACAAGCACTACCTTCCAGCCCCCTCTCCCGGCCTTGATCTCTGTGTACAGGGAGTGATAGGCACATACCAGTCCCCAAGTACTTGGAGCATTCCCTGCAGTGTCCAGCCCCTTATTCACTGAACACTCATGGAATTTCTAGGCCTGCTGTTCCCAAAGGAACAGTACATAGCAGCTTGTAAGATTCAACTTGGGATCATCACTTTCCTTAACACCACAGCACTGAGTTACATTTATAGTGAAAACAAGAAAGTGTATTATCAAAGAACAGACATTTAAGTGATTGCGAGTAAGAATATTGGAAACAAATGGTTACATATAAAACAAAATCATAACATGCTTTCTAGAGACTAAATTTGTAGAGACTAAACTAACTGATTAACCTCCTGTCTAAAAATGTTTCTCATCCAACATTCTCTCCAGTATTTTCAGGTGAGCCTGATTAAGATCCCATTTGCTGTCCATTTACTTCCTAGCTGATGGGTGCCAGGGTATCTTATTTGACCTCCAAATAATTAGAGCAAACCTTTGAAGTGCACCTCAAGATAAGGTTCTCCCGTCCTGCTGTTTTTTTCCTTCCTTCAAAAGGTCTTACAATCCCTCATTTGCATTGAGTTCAGCTGGAGGCCCATTGTGAACAAGAATACTCAATTTACATATGAACAGATAGATGGATAAACATCATGTGTCTGGCAGAAAATCTGTTTTTTTACCTTTGTTGGTGACCAGTCTCCATGTACTAACTTTATGATTATATTTTGTGTGTGTACACACACACAGACACACATACCTCCTTACAGAATATCTGTGCCTACATTTCACAATGACATTGACGACCACTGTGACACCGGCTTTTAAGACCTCAGATGACATTTTGATTAATTCAAATGTACATGCCAGACTGAAGATTCCTGTAACCTCTATGCACCCCCTCTGTGCCCCTTGTCAGTTAATACTAAGAGGTTCTTGGATCACAGCTTCCTCTGTCGCCTCCCTCTGCTGCTGCCAGTACTAGCTAGTATGCAAGGGGCCAGGGACATACTTGGACATATCTGCCCAGCATCAGTGGTGGCACTGAGTGCCCCCTCCCGTTGCAACCCAGGCTGCAGCGAAATGGCTGCTTCCTCTGTGGGTTTGCTGCCCCCTCTTGATATACACCAGCTAGCATACCCATTCAGGGAAGTCAAAATTGGGCCTTAAGTATTTGTCTCTGAGCTTTTAAGGCAATAGCTGAAGTGGGAATGGTGGATTCTGCACTGCTCCATTAAGAACTCTGGACATTCAGAGAAAGTATAGCTGCTGCTGCACCCCTTACATAGATGCTCTCTTCTCTACAGCCAGCCACCCCTCAGCCTTCCCTTTTTCAAGGTGAAACTACCCCAGGAACACTATAGAATTTGTGCTCAGGAGAGGTAGATCCTCCCCCCCCCCCACACACACACAGCAGGCAGTCACAATCTAAGGGCTACATACCACATCCTGCTTCATTTCTACCAGTGGCTGGGCTCCCCCTCCACTACTCTATTCTTGTAATCCAAGCACTTTAATCATTCTTAATATCTATAAAAGTGGAGGGGGAGAGAGAGGAATTTCTAATAATATCTTAAGCTTCATTCATGGCTTTGTTCCCATCTATGCTATTTAATACAAAGGAAGACACATGAGCTGGAATTTGTATAGGTGACATTAAAAATACCTGATGAATCCTTAGTGACCAAATCATTTTTGTGACACATACCATGTCCATCAAACTAAGAGAGACACGTTTCCCTGATGTGGTCTCCCCCCATCCCCAATGCACATTAAGTAGATATATTAAACTGTCTCTGAAAGGTTTCATTTGATTATAAGAACATAAGAATAGCCTTACCAGCTCAGACCAATGGTCCGTCTAGGTAAAATCATTGCCCCATTGAAGTCAATGGTACACTGCCAAGATTTCACCCGAGATTCCTTCCTTTTGTTTTACACTCTACCCAACAGCTCGCCTGACATAAGGGGACTCCATACTGGCCCAGAAGTCCACATTAGTGGCTCACATTACACGAGACACATAGTTTTAAAGCAAATAAATTGCTCTTACTGTAGAAAATGGCTTTTAAAACAACCTGCATGAAAAGGATCCATTGTACACCAAACTCAGAATTGAGCTTTTGACTACCGATTAACAACTCCTAAATGGGTTCCTTCAATATGCATAGATGACAAAGTTTTCTTTCTACACATATGGGAATATTTTGCAACAGAGAAAATGTTTGCTGTGCAAGAGCTACGCCCCACAAAAATGTGTTAATCAAATTGGGAATAAAATAAATCATCCTCCTTTCGTGCAAAAACACTTGGGCTCCAATTCCAGTGTTTAAGTCAATGGAAGCTGTGCACATACATACCCTGGCAGAATTTGTCCCTAGGCCCCAATCCTGCTATGAGTTCCACACAAAGCCCTAATAAAGTTGGTCCACCCATGCAGAGCTCATTGCAGGATTGGGGCCTTAGGGACAAAGTCTGCATATGCACAACTTCCATTGACCTCAACAGTGGGTTTATAATTTCTTACTGCACTGGGCAAAATATTTAAGCAAATAAAAACAAGTAATTAAAGGTAAAACTAAAACCAGAAAACATTAAAATCAGAGATCTAAAATACAGAGGAGGCTGTCCCTTGAAACAAGATCCCTGAAGTATTGGTTCGGAACTGAAACCAGTATTAGTTGATAGGGTAATTTTTAATTCTGCTAGTCTTTCAATATGTCCATATATTTTATTCATTCTGGTCTTTGCTTTAGGTTGATGATTGCTTTGTTCTGACCTGGGGTTGATTTTCCAAGCTCCGATTGAATTTTCAACTTGATAAAGTTTTGAAATGAGAGCCTAGCGGTAATACTCCAAAACACTGAATCATAACTCACCCTTCATTAATACACAGATTATGAGTCTCTAACTCAGTTTTCTGTCTTCTTCATTAGTAATGGCTTAGGGGCAACGGAGTCAGAGTGTGTGTGATCTATCTTCTGGTCCTCATGCTTCGATGGGGAGGAGGAGGCATAGAAAACCCCTTAGCTAGTTTGCATGTTAAAGGGCACTGCTGGCAGTTGGCTGGTTGAAGATCAGAAACCTTTCTGGTGCCAGCAAGGGCAAACTCTTCTCAGTGACATGAATTGGTAATGCGGGGGATATTAAATACACATAAATAGTCCTTTATTCTCCTCTTAAACTCAATTTCAGAGTCTGTATTAGCTAAAATTGTGAGCACGGTATTTCTCATTGTGTCACTTTGTCCTGATTCCTCCAGTCCCCAGCAGCTTGAATGCCTTTGACACATCACTACTCTTTAATTCTAGCAAAGCACAGAAATCTTCAAGGATTTTTTTTTCCTGGGGGGGGAAGCTAGTTTTCTCTAAAAAATTCAGTTTTAGATTGTACCTGCATATCACTTACCTACTGTATTTCCTGTGCAGAATGGAACAAAAGAGCTTGAATAATGCATAAAACCTCTTAAAATGCATTTTGCAATAAAGTGCTTTATATTAAGCATTGTAAAATTATTACTGCACATCACTTTTATTATGTAGCTCATCTTAAATGGGGCAGAATATTTTAATAGTCTGAGAAAAGCCATAGTTTATAGCTTAAAACTGCAGATATATCTAATTTTCCCCCATAAAATATGCATACATGATTTTCAGCCCCATTTAACTAATGTGTTTTGGAAAGACTTTACAATAGTAAATGTAACAAACCTCAGTCAAGACAGAAAGTAATAGATAAGTGTGATTAATAGTAACATTTTTTTTTCGTTTTACACATTCAAATTTTGAACCATGAATCACTCTAGGTAGATTGTCTCAGTATTATCATGCAGCGTAACAGAGCTGTGCCAGTTAAAGGGCTAGGTACAGAACTGCAAATTGTCAGAATTAAACCGTCAAAACATCATAAGCTATTCACAATGTAGTTGCCCCGTAAATAAATAAATAAAAAAATTTTAAAAATTACACCCACTCTTGAATTGATTATCAGCTGCTGCTGTATAGATACATGCAGTATTGGAGTGTTTCTGTCACAGTGTAAACTTATAGGTCTGATTCATTCCTGAACAGAGATCTGTTAAGAACCTAGTTCCTGAATAGGAGAGGTCATCCGGAAGCCAGTTATGGCTCCCTGATTCTCTGTTGCAGTCCACACTGACCCATGCCCAAATGCAAGTTAAAGCAGCCCCTAGTTTGCTAACAGTTCCAAAGGTCCATATGCCAATCAGGGGTGGCCAGAGTGCCTGATACTCTGGCTATACCTGACAGGCTTCTTATGCCAGAGCTAGAGGGGAATGGGCATGGCACTGGAGCTTGCACTAGCTGAGAGCTTCCCCATAGATCTGGTCTTAACTGACCAGATCTGGCTGCTTTCTGGACCCTTTTGGACACAAGAAAGAAACTGGCCCAGAGATACTATCTTGCTCTCATTGAAGTCAGTGGAGATAGGAATAGATACTAAAATTGAACAAACAAAACAAAAACAAGAGCATCTGATCAAAATGGCTAAACTGTTAACACATTTTCACCTTAGAAGCAGATGGCTGAGGGTTCAAAGCACAAATCAAGCTTCTACCTGGACTGTTCAGCAGCCCTGAAGTGATTTGCTCTTTTCCAAAGGGCAAGAGGAACTTAAATGATTGTAATCAGCAAATGAACAAAGGCTGGTTCTTCATCATCAGAGCAGGTCCTTTGAGTGGGCTACTGTGGAGAAATGTCTTAACTTAACGATGATAACTAGAACTCATGAACTGGGCAACTAATGCATTATTATGAGTTGCCTTCTTATATTGCAGACATGGGGGGAAATGCTGTTTGTTTTTCTCATGCTAGACCCACTGAGTTTAATTAAAATACCAATACATTTGGTCTATTATGATTCACTGGACAACACTTTTGCTACTAAAAATGCTACATAGCAAAATTATGCACATCTGTAAATGTGGAAGATATGTATACATTTTTTAAAAACTGCTTGAAAGGCTGCCTTGATATATTCAGTTACAATAAAAAACTGAAAAAATGGTCTTGGAAACCTAATGTTATACTTCACGTGATTGATCATACTGGAGTCAAAACATAGTTATGCAGTCATCTTACTTCATTTAAAAAAACTGAATATTACTATTCATGGAAAGAAGGGATTGAAAGTAGGGGAAGCTGAAGTCCTGTATCTGTCGAAGAAATATAGCGTACACAGTGGCAGTGCAAACTTGCTTATTAAATGGCCCGATCAGCATGACTTTACCCTTGATGTAGCACCCTAAAGGCAAAAGGGCAGTTCCATCTCCAGGCCTGTTCCATTCTTGCACTCCCTGAGGAGATATGATGGTGCCAGTTACTATGGTGGTCATCTGACCACTAGGACTGGGTCTATTGAAACAAATCCATAAACACATACATACACACAGCATAGTTATTAGCTAAGTAACACTGGAGAGAAGCCAACTGGGACATATTTGAGTAGGTTTAGACTAGGGTTTGGTCCAAAATTCCATTTTGTAGGATCAGGAGAATTGTTTTGGGATCAAAAGGATATAAATTCTACCAAATTCCTGTAAGGTGGGGGAAAGAATTCAAGATTTTTCTGCTCCAAAAGTACAGGTTTCTTCTACAAACTAAGCACTAGCTCTCTGTTACTAAAGGACTCCGATTGGGCTGGAAGGCACCAACATGGCATATCAGCACCTATTTCATGCTGCCTGTTTGTTCTCCAGAACCTAAACTTTATTTTTTTAAGTGAGTCTTTGGCTCCAGTGGTTACTGAGATACATTCCATCCACATATTCAAGGTAATTGATGCGGTGACCTCTTTCTCATTGAGCGTATTATTAACTTTAATGGGGCCAGGATTTCACCCTTGATCTTTGCTCCTAAAGTACTGCCGATCTGTAGTTATCATAGAGATAGCATTTTCTCCACGCAATGTATAGGACAATAGCAGATTGATTATAACTGTGTATTTTATCCTTTTCCCACCCCACTTCGAAGTTTGAAAACTGAAAGTCCCTGATACTGCAAATAGCTCTCCACATGAGTAATTTCCCTCAATCTCATGGTGTCCCATTTGCTACTGTGGTGGTGTTAAAGGGCATCTTGGGCCCAACAAGGGATAACAATAACACCTTGTTCTTAGGTATTGCCTGTCATAAGTAGATCTCAAAGCACTTTCCAAAGAGGTAGGTATAATTTTCCCCTTTTACAGATGGTGAAACTGAGGCACTGAGAGGGGAAGTATGTCACAGCAGGTTAGTGGTAGATGTGGGAATACATCCCAGATCTGAGTCCCAGTTCAGTGCTAGGCCACATTGTTACAAAGCTTAACAGCTAAGTGTTGTCCATGGTTTCTTGTCAAGTTATAACTGGCTTACTTCCACTGGAATTGTCAGGGTTCCCTCCACACTCTGAACTCTAGGGTACAGATGTGGGGACCCGCATGAAAGACCCCCTAAGCTTATTTCTACCAGCTTTAGAGTAAAACTTCCCCAAGACACAAACTCTTTGCCTTGGAGGGTACTCTGCCACCACCAAGTGATTTAACAAAGAATCAGGGAAAGGACCACTTGGAGTTCCTATTCCCCCAAAATATCCCCCCAAGCCCTTACACCACCTTTCCAGGGGAGGCTTGAGAATAATATCCTAACCAGTTGGTTACAGAGTGATCATAGACCCAAACCCCTGGGTCTTAGGACAATAGAGAAATCAGTCAGGCTCTTAAAAGAAACAGAACTTTATTAGAAAGAAAAAAGGTAAAAGAAGCACCTCTGTAAAATTAGAAGGGAAGCTAATCTCACAGGGCAATCAGATTTAAAACACAGAGGATTTCCCTCTTGGCAAAAACTTTGAAGTTACAAAAAGAAAACCAGGAATACACCTTCCTCTCAGCACAGAGAAAATCACAAGCCAAAATAAAAGTAAACTAACGCATTTCCTTGCTAGTACTTACTAATTCTAATGGAGTTGGATTGCTTGCTTTCTTGATCTCTCTCCAGCAAGCACACAAGCCTTTCACGCCCCCTAGAGTTGAAAGTATCTTGTCCCCTTATTGGTCCTTTTGGTCAGGTGCCAGCCAGGTTACCTGAGCTTCTTAACCCTTTACAGGTAAAAGTATATTGTGCCTCTGGCCAGGAGGGATTTTATAGTACTGTATACAGGAAGGTTGTTACCCTTACCTTTATATTTATGACAAGAATAAACACCATTAAAAATATTTTAACCTTTTCTTAAAGATGCAGAAAAAAGAATAAAACAGTTAAAGCACTTAATGCATCAAATAAGACTTTCATTTTGGCAAATTTCCATATCTCCTTTCCCTGTAGTTAGAGAGTCTTTTCTAGGGACTGAATGTTTTTTAAGATGCTCAACTGTCCTTTTGGTGGAAAAGAGTTTGTTTAAATAGCCTTGAGGTGTTTTTGATGTTTCTAAATCCAGGTGTTTCCTTTAAGACAAAACTGAACAAACTTACATAAAAGTAGAGAAAAACAAATCACAAAGATAGAAAATACAGTTTTGGTTGCTGGTGCTGACTTTCATTTGAGGTGCACTTCAAAGGTTTGCTCTATTATTTGGAGGTCAAATAAGATACCCTGGCGCTAGGAGGTGGGCACTGCTTTTAGCTGCCTCTTAGGGCACACACTCACATCAGTGTTGCAAAGGTAGAGTTGTCTTGGTGACTAAGCCAGACTCTTCTTAGACAGAAGGCAAAAAGAAAGCAAAGAGGAGAAATAAGGTGGAGCAGGAAACTGACATGTGAAGAAGGGGAAAAACAGCAGAAAACTAAGGCCTGCAACCCAGGTGTTCAGGATTTAGCCCAATCAACTAAAAATAGTGGTGTCATCTTGTTCCTTGGTTCTGGCCCGGTCTGGTCAGGATGACTATCAAATGGTGCCGTGGTAAAAGGGTAGCAGCCATAATGGTTAATCTTGCTTATTCCAGGCTAAGTGTCCCATTGTTCATCTGAGGGTCACTCAATGGGACCAATGTCCAAGAAGAGTTGGCAACAGCATCTCATTAAAATTAATCAGTCAAAACACATTTTGGTAATTTCAACCAGAAACACTTCTACCACCCCCATTTCTAGAATGTTCCAGCTCATTCTCATGCCAACCCAGGACTTTAATAGGAGTCTTCAGGGATGTGCGCCAGGGAATCTTATTTGCCTCCCCCACCCCCATTAGCGGGGACATGGAACTCCTCCGGGACCAAGACAAAGCTCCTCCAGCTCTGGGACCATGGTGGGGAGATCCCGCTCCTCCAGCTGCCATGGGAGAGCGAGCTCCTCCGGTCCCAGGGTGGGGGAGATGACAGCTCCTCCAGCCCTGGGGCCACAGTGGGGAGAACCAACTCCTCCAGCTGCTGGGAGACAGCAAGCTCCTCCAACCAAAGAGGGGTGGGGAGAGCCAGCTTCTCTGGCTACAGGGGGGGAGGGGAAAAGTCAGCTCCTCTGGCCACAGGTGGGGCATAGGAAGTGCCCCTCTGAAAGCAGCCACATTTTTATTCCTGTCCACGCTGCTGAGCCTTGAAGACCACTTATCACAGTTCTTTTAAACTTAAATAATCCAGTCTGTCTTCGACTTTTGGTGGCTTTCAGAATAATTTTATATTAGGCTGAAAATTTGTTACCTTGGTCAACTTAAAATACAGGCTTCTGTACAGCACCACTCACCAAAGTGTTTGGCGAGTATGAGCTGAAGTTTATTTAAAATTGCTTTTGCTCTGGCTTTTCAATTTTTTGGAATCTCAACTAGTATATAAAAACTAGTTATCCAGAAATTTGCAGCTGACGAAGACTAAATCAGTTGAAACATTTATACTTCATAAAATTCCTAATTAAATAAGCCTGCCTTTCTAATGACCTATTTTTTGTCAGTATAATTTGCTATTAATATACATGTGCAGTTGGCTATACAGCTGACATTCTGTAACCAGGATTTGATTAAGGTGGCTCAAGTTATTTATGAGATTTCAATGTTACACTTTATTTTTGTGTTTACAAATGTTTTTTCCAGTAAATTAACGAAAAAAGCTACATGGTAAACATACCGGTAAATTAAACCATTGCACTACAGTAAATCTTAAAAAAAAATATTTTGCTCTTGAATTTTGCACTCCTTATGCATTGCCAATTTCAGGGCCTACAGAATGTTCCTATTTAATTCTGCTTAAAATAGGAATAGTCTTTCATTTCACTTAGAACATTTTTTTTATTCTTGCTTAATGCCTAGATGGCCTGACAGCTCTCTGTTGGATGCAGATGCTTTATATTTGAATACTGTCTCCACAGAGGTTTCACGTTTAACGTTTTGTAGCCACGTCACTATTCAAATTTCAGATTTTACCTCATGTTCAACTGTTGTTTCCTAGGGTAAAGTAGCCCATATGAGAACAGTAATAAACCTTGACTGAGCTTTAGTAAGTATTTAAATAATGAACGTTTTAGGACTCACTAAGCATAACCTATTCCCTTCTTTCATTATAGGAAAGGAGAACCATGTTGACACTCATTTGCTCACAGGTTGTTAAGTTTGTTCTTTGATTACATTGCAAACTGCTTGGCGACTGCAGTTACTGTGAAAGAAAATAAAAAGGGCCATTGCATGTTCATGAAATATGCTCTTTGTGTTCTTTTATGTTGTAACATTGCACAATTAAAATATCACAGTTAATTATCTCTAATTATAGAGTGGTTATTAAACCACGCCTAATAGTTTTTTAAAAAATGATTCATTCTTGATAAAAGAAAAATTTGTTCTCTGCAAGTACACTTATCTAATAATTACACAGTTATTACCTGAATACACCACAGAGCAATTTTCATGCAAATAGTGGATTTTTAAATAGTTTGGAATAGCTTTTTCCCCCATAAGCATTTTCAGTACATTTGCCTTTATACGTTGTTTAGCTAAATGTTAGAATTCTTTTGCTACATTATATCCTGTTACATCAGCCCAGTACCCATTTCACTGAAACTATACATCCTCCATGTAAAGCAATAAGGCTAAAGCAACCAAGTCTCAAAGTAGCATAGCAAAGAATTCAAAAAGTCAGGTTTCTTTCAAAAGTTTTAGCAAATAGCTTTTAGGGACTGGAGGAAGACACTGTTTTTAAAGATAAGATTTTCTTTCTATTACTAACTGACACTTGTAGAGCTTTTCATCCATAGGTTGGATAAGTAACCTTATTCTCAAATAAAGAAACTGAGGAAACTGAGGTGCAGAGAAGCTAACTTGACTTGTTTTGCAGTGCTCGACAACAGTACAACCAGGAATGAATGCCAGATCTCCTGGTACTTATCCCTTAAACAATGCTGCCACCAGAGTTTGCTTTTCCAAGTAATTTGTTTGGGAAGGTATATCCTGTACCTTTAGTCAGTTTGCCAGTAAGAGGATTGGTTTAGTGGTTCCCAAACTTGTTCCGCCGCTTGTGCAGGGAAAGCCCCTGGCGGGCCGGGCTGGTTTGTTTACCTGCCACGTCCGCAGGTTTGGCCGATCGTAGCTCCCAGTGGCCAGGGTTTGCTGCTCCAGGCCAATGGAAGCTGCTGGAAGTGGTGTGGGCCGAGGGACATACTGGCCACCACTTTCAGCAACTCCCATTGGCCTGGAGCAGCGAACTGCGGCCACTGGGAGCCGCGACTGGCCGAACCTGTGGACGCGGCAGGTAAACAAACCGGCCCGGCCCACCAGGGGCTTTCCCTACACAAGCGGCGGAACAAGTTTGGGAACCACTGGTTTAGGTGATCTACAGTTGTATTTATTATGGGCAAATTCTCCCCTCTGGTATATGTGGGAAACATCCATTAAAGTTAATGAGATTTGCACAGGTCTAACTGAGGGCTGAATTTCTCTTGTATGCACTTACTTTGTAAACACACACCAAACTATATGTGCTGTATGTAGGTGTTGCAGGTTGTTCTGTCCCTTTAACGTGAGGCTCTAGGACAGGGGTGGCCAACCTGTGGCTCCGGAGCCACATTTGGCTCTTCAGAAGTTAGTATGCGGCTCCTAGTATAGGCACCAACTCTGGGTCTGGAACTACAAATGCCAACTTTCCAATGTGCCCGGGGGGTGCTCACTGCTCAACCCCTGGATCTGCCACAGGCTCTGCCCCCACTCTACCCCATCCCACCCCCTCCCGAGCATGCTGTGTCCTCGCTCCTCCCCTGTCCCCCCCAGAGCCTCCTGCACGCCACAAAACAGCTGATCGGGAGGTGCGGAGAGGGAGGGGGAGGCTGCTGGTGGGTGGGAGGCACTGGGAGTGGGGTGGGGGAGCTGATTCTGTGGCTCTTTGACAATGTGCATTGGTAAATTCTGGCTCATTCTCAGGCTCAGTTTGGCCACCCCTGCTCCAGGGTGAGCATGTCCTGATCCTAGTTCTGTATGGAATATGGGAGATGTAATTCCCTGAGGGATGCCTGGGAATTGTAGCCTCAGCTGCAATGCAAAATCTTAGTGGAAGCAGAATGTAAGAAGCAGCCTCATCCTCAGAGTGGAAGAAGATCTGGGGAACAGTAACTTATTGCTGCTTAAGATCCTTGAGGATACCAGGACAAGTGAAACACTCAGCCCAGGAGGGTCTGTAGGAGAAAGCTGTGAGGAGGCAGGACATGGAGGAGTGCAGCAAGAGAAGGAAAAGGGACAGCATAGTACTGGGCAGGCCAGGGCCGTCCTTAGGAATACGCAGCTGCGTAGGGGACCTGAAAATTTGGGGCACCACTGGGTCTTAATGTCCACCCTCCCAGCTCTTCCTATCCCTGTTCTGACCCTTCCTGTAGGCTCCCAGAGCTGGCTGCTGCAGCCTGGTGACTCTGACTCCAGAGGGGATCTAGTAACTTCAAAGTGAAAAAGCGTTCACTGTAATTGGGACAAAATACAACATGGCTTTACAAAAGGTAGATGGTGCCAAACCAACCCGATCTCCTTCTTTGGGAAAGTAACAGATTTTTTAGACAAAGGGAACACAGTGGATCTAATTTACCTCGATTTCAGTAAGGCGTTTGATACGGTGCCACATGGGGAATTATTAGTTAAATTGGAAAAGATGGGGATCAATATGAAAATTGAAAGGTGGATAAGGAACTGGTCAAACGGGAGACTACAACGGGTCACACTGAAAGGTGAACTGTCAGGCTGGAGGGAGGTTGCCAGTGGACTTCCTCAGGGATTGGTTTTGGGACCAACCTTATTTAATTTTTTTATTACTGACCTCGGCACAAAAAGTGGGAGTGTGCTAATAAAGTTTGTGGATGACACAAAGCTGGGAGGTATTGCCAGTTCAGAGAAGGACCGGGATATCATACAGGAAGGTCTGGGTGACCTTGTAAACTGGAGTAATAGTAATAGGATGAAATTTAGTAGTGAGAAGTATAAGGTCATGCATTTAGGGATTAATAACAAGAATTTTAGTTTTAGGATGCATCATTTGGAAGCAACAGCGGAGGAGAAGGACCTTGGAGTATTGGTTGACCACAGGATGAGTATGAGCCGCCAATGTGATATGGCCATGAAGAAAGCTAATGCGGTCTTGGGATGCATGAGGCGAGGTATTTCCAGTAGAGATAAGGAGGTGTTAGTACCATTATACAAGGCACTGGTGAGACCTCATCTGGAATATTGTGTGCAGTTCTGGTCTCCCATGTTTAAGAAGGATGAATTCAAACTGGAACAGGTACAGAGAAGGGCTACTAGGATGATCTGAGGAATGGAAAACTTGTCTTATAAAAGGAGACTCAAGGAGCTTGGCTTGTTTAGCCTAACCAGAAGAAGGCAGAGGGGAGATATGATTGCTCTCTATAAATATATCAGAGGGATAAATACTAGGGAGGGAGAGGAATTATTTAAGCTCAGTACCAATGTGGACACAAGAACAAATGGATATAAACTGGCCATCAGGAAGTTTAGACTTGAAATTAGACGAAGGTTTCTAACTATCAGAGGAGTGAAGTTCTGGAACAGCCTTCCAAGGGAAGCAGTGGGGACAAAAGATCTATCTGGCTTCAAGATTAAGCTTGATAAGTTTATGGAGGAGATGGTATGATGGGAGAACATGATTTTGGCAATTAATTGATCTTGGACTATTAGTGGTAAATAGGCCCAATGGCCTGTGATCGGATGTTAGATGGGGTGGGATCTGAGTTACTATAGAGAATTCTTTCCTGGTTATCTGGCTGGTGAGTCTTGCCCACATGTTTATGGTTCAGCTGATCGCCATATTTGGGGTCGGGAAGGAATTTTCCTCCAGGGCAGATTGGCAGGGGCCCTGAGGGTTTTTTGCCTTCCCCTGCAGCGTGGGGCATGGGTCACTTGCTGGAGGATTCTCTGCAACTTGAAGTCTTTAAACCATGATTTGAGGACTTCAGTACCTCAGACATAAGTGAGAGGTTTATTGCAGGAGTGGGTGGGTGAGATTCTGTGGCCTGCGTTGTGCAGGAGGTCAGACTAGGTGATCATAATGGTCCCTTCTGACCTTAAAGTCTATGAGTCTATGATATGCCCTGAAGTTTGTCAGAGATTTATTTGCAGAAACTTTGTAGTAAGTGCAAGTCAGCTGTTTTGCTGAATACAACATTAAATATTATGGAATATATGATGCAGCTCTTCTCTATTTTACATTTTCTTAATCAGTAAGGTTTCAGAGTAACAGCCGTGTTAGTCTGTATTCGCAAAAAGAAAAGGAGTACTTGTGGCACCTTAGAGACTAACTAATTTATTTGAGCATGAGCTTTCGATGAAGTGAGCTGTAGCTCACGAAAGCTCATGCTCAAATAAATTGGTTAGTCTCTAAGGTGCCACAAGTACTCCTTTTCTTTAATCAGTAAGCTAATTTTATATTTTAAATTTACTCTTAAGCCTTCATAAAGTAAACATTTCAGATTACTACATATTTAACTCACTGAAACAAAGGCAATATTTTAAATTAATCAGTCACAGAGGTTTAGTGTGTTCATAACAATGTTCACTGCTTTTAGAAAAAGAGAATACTAATTTACTTTGTGTGATCTCCATAACAATAGACATGTTTATGAAATTTCACCAACTTTAAAAAATATGTTTCCAAAGATTTTAGGCATAACAAAGGCTTTTATATCTTACTAGGTATTGATTTTGCTGGAGGGTTATCCTAAAATTAGTTCAGCAGATAGTCAGAAGTAAAGAAATGGAAACTCTTTGTCCAGCTATCTGGAAGGGAAAGGGTGTTGTTTCTTTAAGGGGTCTCTTCCACAGGGCTGGGGGGGGTGGGTGAGGGAGGTGTTAAGGGAGAAAGGGATGAACAGAAAGGACAGGAAGGCTTTGGAAGCAAGTTTTTTTTACCATAGTAATTAAAATTAAAATATGTATTTTAGATAAGGATGGTCTTTTGAAGGATTTATTTAAAAAACTGTCTGAAGATCCAAGCATTTAAGGCTAAAGATGATTGTGCATCTAAAAATCTGTGCAAGGATTTTTTAGAGATGTGATTTTTATAATCTTCACCAACTCACTAATGAAATATTTTTAAAACAAATTTTAAACTAAGGTCCTGTAGACTAACATGTTCTGAGTAAATATTACAGTAATGCACAGCTGTTTTTGTCAGTACATTCAGAAACTGACAGTATATACCTGAGGGTTGGCAAATGCCTGTTAAATGGCTTCATTACCACTTGAATGGCTCTTTAACAGTTTCAGTGTTGTGCTGATAGGTCTGGCAGGCTGGAAGATTATATATATATATATAAACAGAGCACATGAAAAAAATGGGGGTTGCCATACCAACTCTACGGAGACTAATTGATATAGGAGGGCTATTAAGGTGGGCTATAGCCCACCTTAATCAATTAGTCTTGTTAGCGTTGGTATGGCAACCCCCGTTTTTTTCATGTGCTCTGTGTATGTGTACGTACACACACACACACACACACACACACATATATATATACACACACATACAATCTTCCTACTGTATTTTCCACTGCATGCATCTGATGAAGTGGGCTTTAGCCCACGAATGCTTATGCTCAGATAAATGTGTTAGTCTCTAAGGTGCCACAAGTCCTCCTCGTTTTTGTTTTTTTTTAATATAAATTGTTTCTCTAAAGATACAATGTCTCTTTTTTAGACTGCATGCAGATTTAATGTTTATCTCAGTAGGGTACAAACAGATGGAGTGTTGTGTTCATCACATTACTTCAGAGTTTTTAAATTTGCCTGATGGGAATTCCATTACCTGCACCAGCTGTATAGGTGACTTCTTTGACTCCAGCTTGCCAGGCTCTGAATATATGAGGCAGCACTGGCATGATTTTTTTTAAATACAGTACAGTAAATGCAAAATATGGACATATTTTACACATCTCTGTAGTGCATTTTTTAAATGTACGCTATTCGTTTTAACCTGTATTCTCATAAGCCATGTCTACACTACAAACCTTGGCCGATGCAAGTTACCCTGACATAAAGCCACCACAATTAGTATATTGCTTGTATGCATGCGTGCTTGGCTCCTGCTATTGGCACTGCATGTACTCACCAGGAGTGCTTGTGTTGATACACAATGCAGTGCAGCATGGACAGGTATCACAGTGTGCAACCCAACACCAGCCAGCACACTGTCTTTTGGGAAGTTTTGGCAATGCATGGTAGGGGAGAAATGTGTCATGCTGGGGTGACTGGGAGCAAGGGGCCCCAGCGTGCAACTGACTCCAACTTATAATGTCATCTATATCCCATACTTTCCATGCCTTTGCATCCCCTGCACAGCTCAGCACTGTAGGTAGACCTGGCCTGACATGAGTAATTAAACATATGGGGGGAGGCTTCATTCTTTGGAGGATAGGCTTGAGGTAAATGAATGATCATGCTGAAAACAGGATGATTGTGCTAAATAATAAATCGGTCAGTAGGCTAACAAGACAGAATGTCTGAGCCAGTTAAGATAAGAGGGAGAATACCCAGGGAACCACTTACTATGAACAAGATAACAATGGACAAAATAAATTAGGAATGTAGAGATGATAAAGTGTGTCAAATTTGGACAATGCATGGATGGAGCATGTGATGCAAGGATTGATTCCTTCAAAGTAACCAAGCCAAGACAAAAATGTGTGATGCAATGTATAGTAAATGCAATGAGATGTGTAACAGATATAAAGGGGGAGAGTTTCTGCATAGCTTTGGAGCTGTAGTGTACTCTGCATCCACCCCCCCTATGTTTGAGTTCTGTGATGGAGCTTACTATATTCACCAATCAGCAGTGCCTCCTTGTGATTCATCTGGGGAACTAGCTCTGTCACCTGGTCTGACTCAGCCCATCATTCCATTCACTCCATGGCCTCCCATGTGCCTGGAACTGCTGAGCTTTCCTCTTCATGGCTTAGGCCTCTGGCTAATTCACATAAAAGTTCTCCCCTCTTTTGGGGTATCCTCAAAGTCTGCATCCAGTCATCCCCAAATGGGCTGTCCCTAGTGTGTCACGCCAGCAGTGACTTGTCAGGAAACCCAGGCCCACCCTCTATACCAGGTTCCAGTCCAGGAACGCTCAATCCAGCAGCTCTGGGCTTTCCCAGCCTTTTGTGTTCCTTTCATGGAGTGCTTCCTGCTCTGTTATTACAGCTTCCTGCTCTTCTCCCTTGTATCAGGGAATATGGCTGCAAGTTTCCCTCCTTGCAGCCCGCCAGCTTCCTCTCTTTATAGATCTGCCCAGCTCTTCCCCAGCTGGAGTTCATCAGCTTTTCGGCCCTAACACTCCTTGGATAGGTGCAGCCTACGGTTAGTTTGCCTAATTTGCCCCTTCAGGCCTTGTGTGGAGTGAACACCCCATTACAAGTCTGATCAACTCAGCATAGCATTGCTGTATGCCAAATAAAGATACCTCAGTGGTGAAGTCTGGAACTGAACTGAGTTCTTGGGAAGCTGAGTGGAAAGGGGTCTTGGAAGGAATCCCAAGAAGCACGGTTGTTATAAGCATTGCAAGAACAACACACACAATATTTGCACAGCTATAAGAAGAACAAAATCAGCAAGAAACATCATGATTTCTTGGAGGATAGACTGCTGTGAGACATAGAAAGAGCCAAGTCAAGGTGGTGGTTGGTATTCACAGAGCAGCTGCAGATGGTGGAGTGCCACTTCTGGGCCCAAGAAACAAGCACTGATTGGTGGGATCACATAGTAATGCAGGGTTGGGATGATGAGCAATGGCTCTAGAACTTTCTGATGCACACAGCCACATTTCTGGATCTGTGTGCCAAGCTCGTCCCAGCCCTGGGACACCAGAATGAGAGCTGCACTGACAGTGGAGATGCAAGTGGTGATAACACTGTAGAAATTTGCAGTGCTGGATTGATCCCAGTCAATGGGAAATCATTTTGGAGTTGGAAAATCCAGTATGGGGGCCACTAATCATCTCCTGCTACGCAGAACTGTGAATCTTGGAAATGAGCAGGACATCATGCATGAATTTGCAGCAATAGGGTTCCCAAACAGTAGTGGAGCAATAGATAACAACCATGTCCCTGTTATGGTACCAGACCACATTCCACAGAGTATATCAATAGAAAGGGCTACTTTTCTGGGATTATGGAAGTGTTAGTGGATTATCAGGGACGCTTCCACAACGTCAATGTTGGCTGGTCAGGAAAGATGTATGATATTTGCACCTTTAAGAACACAGGACTGTTCAGAAAGCTATAAGCACTGATTTTCTTTTCTGACCAGCAGATTACTATTGGCAATGTTGAAATGCCAGTAGGATCCTGGGGGACTCAACCTATCCCTTGCTCCCCTGGCTCAAGCACCAAGGAAAGATTCAACTACTGGCTTAGCAGGTACAGAATGACAGTTGACTGTATTTTGGATAGATTGAAAGGACACTGGCATTTTTTTACTCACAAGATTTGATCTCAGTGGAAAAAAACCCATCCCAATAGTAATAGCTGTCTGCTGTGTCCTGCCTAATATCTGTGAAGCAAAGGGGGAAATTTGTCACCGGGGTGGAGTGGAGCAGCTGTCTGCTTAGTTGGAACTCCCAGACAAAAGGGCTATTAGAAGAGCTCCACATGGAGCTATATGGCCCCACCCCACACCCGAGCATGGGGTGGGCGGCGCACGACCCTCCTAACCGCATTGTCCCCAGGCCCCCCCCCAAGCACAGGGCAGGTAGCTTCTAGCCCCTCCCCCTCAGCCACCCCAAGTCCTGGCCACCCTAGCCCCAGCAGCACTGAAGAGGATCAGCGTGCCTGGGCTGGGGCCAAGGTGGAAGGGCAAGCAGGAGGAGGCTTTGAGGAGGAGCGTGGGCACGGCCAGGAGGGGCTGTTTGGGGAAGCACAGTCTTCCCTAACCTATTGGACATGCTGCCCATGACAGCTGGTGTGGGAAAATTGCCTACCACAGAGAAAGAAATAAGGCTGCCATACCTAGAAACCTTTGGGAAAGGATTGCAGAGTATGTCCATGGAAGTTTCATTGAGATCTCTCAGGAGGATTAAAGGCGCACAGAATCATAGAATTGTAGGACTGGAAGGGACCTTGAGAGGTCATCTAGTCCCCTGCACTCATGGAAGGACTAAGTATTATCTAGACCATCCCTAACCTGCTCTTAAAAATCTCCAATGATGGAGATTTCACAGCCTCCCTAGGCAATTTATTTCAGGGAACCTTCCAATCCTCATGACCCATGGGCAGTGGAGTTCACAATTGTGACAAGAGATGACAGTTTGGGGCATTGTGGGACAGCAGCTACTGACTGTGAGGGTCAACATAAGTAATACAGTGTCTTCATCTGTGCTGCATTGACTCCAGTACATTGACCATGTCTCAACTCCGGTGGCAGAGGTGGTGTTGCTGCATCACTGTAATAGGGTGCTTACATAAGTCGGAGACAAAATTAAGTGTAGACCCAGGCACAACTAGATCTACACAAGGCAGCTTATGTCAACCTAACTTTGTAGTGTAGACCAGGTCATAGTTATAAGTGTTTCACACTGTCTGTGTTTTTATACTTTTTTTTTAATGGCAGAGCTGATTAAGACATTTATTTTTCATTTGATTTCAAATACTGTTTTTGATCATTATACTGTGAAATAAGCACTGTAAAAGGTCTGCATGTATTCCTGGGAGAAGTGGTAGATACTCTGGAGGGTAGGGATAGGATACAGAGGGCCCTAGACAAATTGGAGGATTGGGCCAAAAGAAATCTGATGAGGTTCAACAAGGACAAGTGCAGAGTCCTGCATTAGGACAGAAGAATCCAATGCACCGCTGCAGACTAGGGATCCAATGGCTCGGCAGCAGTTCTGCAGAAAAGGACCTAGGGGTTACAGTGGACGAGAAGCTGGATATGAGTCAACAGTGTGCCCTTGTTGCCAAGAAGGCCAATGGCATTTTGGAATGTATAAGTAGGGGCATTGCCAGCAGATCGAGGGACGTGACCTCCTGAGGTCCCTTCCAACCCTGATATTCTATGATTCTATGATTTTTGGGCCTGATCTTGCAAGATGCAGAGCATATAACCCCAACCAGAGTGGAGGGTGTTCAGCAATTCTTGGAAGTACTCAACATCTTGCAAGATCAGAGCCTTCTTACGTAAGAAATGTGAAAAATAAGTTTCTTGCTTAATAAGACATGGAAAATTTCAACTTGCATTTCTTGAATCATTTATTTCACATACAGAGATTGGAGCTAAATTATGTATCCCTACTGAAATTACTTGATATGACATTCCAGGTGCAATCGAGACCAGAGAGGGACTGTGTCACACCTGCCCTGCAAACTTGGGTGCCTCACAATGCTCTGGTGCTGCAGTTCCCACCTGGGCCCCACTCACAAACAGCTTTCCAGCATGCAGATCATACACTGAGAGTCTGTGTATAGCTGCAGCCAGCCACACATCTGTCACACTCTGGCTTCCATCAACCTTGGTTACCACTTGCAGGGTGACCCCAACACACTTCCAATCCCAACTTTCCCCCCCAAAATGTGTGTTCTGCACTGTCCAGCCCTCTCCTGGACAGTCTGTTGCCCCTCTAAGGGGGTCAACATACAACAGTTGGCCATCCTTAATGGAGTTACCCACACAGTTTAAAACACTGGATTAGTTTTGATTAAAGAATAAAACAAGTTTATTTAACTACAAGGAGATAGGTTTTAATACAAGTATACGGCATTAAAATTGGAAATGGTTAAAAGAGAAATAAAGATAAAATGTTTCCTAGTACTAAAACTTAAGAAACTAGACTTGGTTCATGGTGAATCCCTTACCACATGTTTCCAGATTTTCAGGCCAGGATCAGCTCCCAAAGTCCAATGGCTGTTTCTGTTGTGGTGTTATGTGAAAGAAAGAGAGATGGATAGAAAGAGATAACATGAGGAGTTTTTGCCCCTCACTTTTATAGTTCAGTCGCCTTTTGGACAGAGATAAAAAGTCTAGTAATGAAAAACGTTCCATGCTGTTGTTTGCTACAATGCAAATCTGTTCCTGCATCTCTGTCTTGCAAATGAATGGCCACTTCATAGGTGATAGCTGGTCAACTAGTGGCTAGTGGTGTCAACTTGTCCTTTGTTTTAAAGAAACAGGGTTTACCCACTACCCAGACGTTTCTGGTAAACATACTTCAGTCATGATTCCAGCTTATGTTCATAACTTTACTATAATATTGCTATACACATTTCATCATGATATTATTGACCAGCAAGTTATTAGTTTTCAAATGATATCTCACAAGCCGTGTTTTGTACAAAGATTATTACAGTAGTGTATAGGGTGTGAATACAGGGGGGCATTCGGTCACACTTGAGAACAGTGTTATTGTGTGATTGTTTTCTGACTGGGAGTGGTCATGCACTCAAGACATGCCTGCCTATCCTACACGATTTCTACTGGGAGTATCAGTAATCTGTACAATGGGGATAGGCTCCAGTTCAGGAAAAACACATGACTAAATCCCATTGGCTTCAATGGAGTTTAAGTACAGGTTAAAGCACGGTCGTGAATGGAGATATTTTCCTGAATTGGAACCTGGATCATGGGTGAGGAGCATAGGTCTGCAAATTTGCAGGCCACACCCTCACACACCTAGACTACATTGTGTAATGCTATCCTTGGCTCCTGTGTAAGGGAATCTGAGGAATAGCCTCTCCAGGTTTTGTGAGCAGCAGGAATAGGGTCAGAAAACCTCAACTCTCACTTGCCTTCTGTCCATGGGTCTTATGTACACTTGTGGCCAGAATTTGGACCCTAGGATATAACTAAAGTTATTACTATAAACCATGTTATACATAGCCATGAATGTTTGTTCCCATTTTGTACTATATTGATGGTCTCAAACCATCATCCAATGTATCAAAATCTGCATCCTTCGCTGAATTAATGTCTGGCTATATTTACGTGCCCTGGATTTCACCAGAGCTCATCTGATCAGTGTGTAAAGCATGTCCTGACCAAACACATCTCCTTGCTGCCAAGAGCCCTCCCCTATCTCCAGTATGCATTCGTCAAGTGACCTGCCTCCCAGCTGCCAGTTCACAGCCTATCAATTGGGGCTGGAAATCAGCAAATGCAAGAGGACACAGACACTCCCAGCTGACCCACAGGACTTAGGAAAGGAACTGACAAGGAACAAAGAAAGAGACAGACCTATCTGAGACAGGGAATAGCAGCAGTTGTACGATGAGCTTGTGGGAGGGTTAGGAGGTGGGAGAGGGCCTGATCTCCTATAGGAAAGAAGAGGGAGAGATCAACAGCTGGAGAGAAGCCTGTTGCATAGTGGGAGGGCTGACAAATTTAGAATGAGTAACATACTTGTCATCAGTTCCACAGGATACCTCACTGTGAAAAGTATAGGATTAATATACTGAATAATAGTTCTTTGAATTACTAGACGAACTGTCATATATTTTGTTAACAGTAACAGTAACAAACTTGAAAGATCTGGCCAAAACTTGAAATGTAACAGCTAGATGAAATGTCATATTTTTTGTTAACAGTAACAGTAACAAACCTGAAAGATCTGGCCAAAACTTGAAATGTAACAGCTATCCTTTTGCTAGCACCATCCTACCTTGATTATTCTTTGTAATTTTTACAAAGCATTTACATTCACTCTTAAGTGTCATGCTGTAATAATTCAAATGTGAATTTATCAGGATCAAGAAACTACTTATGGATAGTATTCTATGGGCATTGCTGAAACAATTCATAGTTAACAATGGTCCAACAGAGGGAATGAGAGACTGTGCCTGTGGACCATGAAGATGAAGTAAAAACATGAGATTGCTACTGTCAATTTGAAATATCAAATCAATCTCAAGGTTAGTACCATTTAGAAAAGTGACTGTAACATACTCTTATTAGGAAATCTGGATTTAGAGAAAGTTTTGTGTATTTCCTAAACTCTGATAGCTTCAAGTGAAAAATAGACCCTTGTCCATCTCAGTGATTTTTAGTGTAAAACAAAAATGTTGTTCAGAGTGAACACAAGTTGTATATCTGTTTTTAAAACCAGTTATCAATGGTAGCCATTTATTTAATCCCTATTTAGACAAAGAACTGCAAAGCTACCTGTAAATCAAATTGCATTCTCAACACATGACAAGGCAAACACGTATAATGGAACCCAGGTGTTAGACTAATTTCTAATTTAGCCATAAATGAAGAAAAGAGAAATATTAATCCTCAATACAAGTTGTTGTGGTATTACAGAATCCATCATAATGAAGAAGTGACCCCACTTTGCATAAAGGTTAACTGTACAAATGGTACTGCATTGACAAAAATGTTAATGAGTTTATGTGTGGCAGCAGGTAAGCAAGAGATGGCAGAAGGAAGCTATTGTGATAGGCAGATAATTACAATGGAAGTCATGTCTTGGATAATGACTAGGATTCACATCACATATCTTTTCAGTCACAGTACAATTTCTCTAGCTCTGTTTATGGTAATCTATGGGATTATTTGACAGCAAGGTGACATTTTGACTTTGGAACAAATTTCTTTCATAGACAGCGCAATTACTCACTGGTATTGTGACATTCAATTAGACACAGTCCTGCTATGTAATTTAGATTTTAGAAAATATACAAATATTTGTATATTTTTTCATTAATACATTGAGGTCCTTTTGGGTTTTAACATTCTGATCTTCTTATGCTAAATACTTTGGTTTTACTAATATGCAGTAGTTGAGAGAAATTAAACAATTGTGAATATTTAACCATTGGACTGCTAGGACTTCTTTTAAAAAGGAAAATATTATGTTTCCAATACTTAGACAGCTTAAGAACAAAGAATATGGACTTCCATGTAAGGCTTATCTGTATTTTAAACTATACTGAGTAACAGCAAATGTGTTTTTCCAAAGAGTATAAAGTATTCAGTCTGTTTTTAGGATACAGTGGGCCAGATTCTTGCATTCCCAAGCATCCAAAAACCTGCTTTAACTGAGCAAGCAAGGATTATCCCTGACACAAGGAATACTCAGATGGTGTAAGTCTATTCCACTGACTATTCTCCATCTAGGGGGTGTTTCAGGAGCAGGGAGAGGGCATCAAGGGCAGGAGAGGAGGTGTGGACCTCTTGATGCTCCACTAGAGCCTTGATCTTCTGGGACCACTTCAGAGCTGGTGTAATTTAGAGCAGACATTGCAGGGGACTGTGTGCGTTTCAATGTAGAATCAAAGTCAAACGGTGAGCTTCAATGGTGAACAGCCAGTATGTTAAAGGGTAAGTAGTGTTAAACCTAGTTCAGTGAATTGTTCATAAGTGATAAACGATTTACTTGGCAAACAATTGCCATTTTTAAGAATTATGTTTGCTGTTTGAAATTGTTCAAGGAATGTATTTTGCAAACAAAATTTCAGCCTCTGAGTTGCTCATGAACTATTCCCTACAAATATTCCTGTAAGTGTTTGTTTGATATTTATGATTCAATATCTGAACTGTGTGATTGGTCACCTAAATCACATTGTATTACTTTCCTTCCCTTATTGGATGACCTAACCTTCCAACACTGCTTCTACCCAAAATGTGTCTTGTTTCACAGTGTTACAGGCCTGAAATTCACTTTCCACAGACTATATGAATAAAATATTGTTTGCAAAAAGAGTACAAAAGGGAGTGTGAACACAGTCAAAGCAAAAATCTGTTTAGAAATCACCAAAATGTCTGCAAATATCTTTTCTTACTATTGGCCCAGCTCTTGTCATTCTACTGATTTTTTAAAATATATTCTACAGTCTAAAATTCACATATCTATCATTTTTGTAACTATGGATCTTTGGGAAATGTCCATTATTTTAAGATACCCAAAGCATAAATCAGTAATTAGCACAATGAGAAGGTAACCATTCTTAATAATGCCTGTGTTATTCCTTCCACTGAGTTTAGATTTAAACTGTTATACTGAAATCGGCTTCAGAAAAGTTGACTTAGGCTAACTTATTTATAGTCATGATGTGGAAAACACAATTTGCTATCAGTAGCCTATTATTTCCTCTTCTGCTCAGTAATTTCTGACCTGAATGAATAAAGCCTATAGCTTTAATAGGATGAGGAAGTTACTAAGATTTGTGAGAGCAGTGAGACTATCACTATTTCTCCTTCCAAGTAGATAAGTAACAATGATGATCTTACATTTATACAGTAGCTTTCATGCCAAAGGATCCCAAGTGCTTTACAAATGTAACAAATTTGCAGTGATCTTTTCATCCAGTACGGAAATTCAGCAACCTCTGTTGTGAATCAGTATTTAACAGTTTTCAGAGTAGCAGCCGTGTTAGTCGGTATTCGCAAAAAGAAAAGTAGTACTTGCCCTTGAATGCATCCGATGAGGTGAGCTGTAGCTCATGAAAGCTTATGCTCAAATCAATTGGTTAGTCTCTAAGGTGCCACAAGTCCTCCTTTTCTTTTTGCGAGTATTTAACAGTGTACAGCAAAACTCTGCGTCTCTTTAGGACAGGAAATGAATTCCTCCTCCAAAACGCAGGGAGAATATCAGAAAGCAGATTAACTATTCAAATGGGAATTCAGCAGGACATGAGGATTAACACCCCTCTTCTGAGAAAGTGCGTCACGGGATATTTAATGATGCTGCTTTTATGCTTCATCACAAGGACAGAGAGGTCAATAGTTCAGTGCAATGACTGCTATCTCCTAAAGCACTTAGGGTTCAGTCCTACATGGTGCTGAGCATTCCAGCTCTGATCCAGCAAAGCTCTGGAAAGTCATTCTAATGAGGTGCATAAACTTAAGCATGTGGTTAAGATCTCAGCCAGAGTACTTGAAACCTTGCAAATTCAAGCCTCATGCCCATGACCAATGGAAATATAACAGATTGTCCTAAAATAAGAGCCTTTTATCTTTTAAGACTTATAACTCCTCCTCCTCGTAGCAGTGGCTTAACAACTACCTCTCTAGAGCTGGGAGCTCCAGTCAGAGTAGGAGGCACTGACAAAGACCACAGGGGAGTTTGGTCTGAGTGGGAGTTTGCGGGAGAGAAAAGGCAACTTAATTAGTTGAATATAGCTCGTAAAAAATATGGTAAATTACAGCAACACCTAAGATACCATAGATTCTAACTTAAAGGGAAACATAGTACAGCCTAATAGGCAATCAATGAGATAAAAACCTGTTGCACTACACAGAAAGTCAGGAGATTAATTTGGTGGAGAATACCCTATTTACTGCACAAAGTGCAGAATGTGCAGCTACTTATGCACCTGATGAAAACTTCTTGTGCAGCTTATAGCGACCTAATTATTCCAGTGTCTACACTACAGCCTTTCTCCCGCCAACGTCAGTGCCCTACTACACTGACATACTAACTTCACCTCCGCAACAGACGTAAGGCTTATGTCAGTGTAGTTAGGGCAACGCAGTGTCCGTGTAGACACAGTGTCCCTTACGTGTACTGTTGACGGTCTTGTCAGTTTTCATGGCAGGACCATGACCAATCCTCCAACAGAGGTGGAGGAGGTAACTCCGTCCTCCCCCTTTAATCAGGTCATGCCACAAGATGGGGTTACAGTTGTGAAATGTAGAAAACTGTGCTCATAGGAGATTTGGTCATTGGAGAAATTGATAGCTGAGTAAGCTGTGAAAGTGAGAATCATTGGGTTATTTGCAAAGGTTGCAGGATCTCATGAATATGTTTTTAGACAATTTTCTAGTGAGTTTTGTGGAGGAGTCCGTAATCATGGTACATATTAATATAAATGATATAGAGAGCACCTGGAAGTTATATTTATATGACTAGCTAAAGGCTTAGGTCTAAGGCCAAGGTAGCTTTCTTGGAGATGGTTTTAGTTCCATGTGCAGAGCCAGCTAGACAGTAGGAACTTCAGTCTCAATGCATTGATGAGAAGATGGTGTAAAGAAAGGATATTTAAATATATTAAGCACTGGGGACCTTCTGGGGAAAGGGAGAGCAAATACATAAGGGATGAGGTAAATTCCAGAAAAAAGTAGGAGGGTGTCAGACAAAAGAGTAAAATAAAAATTGCCACATAGCAAAACATAAACCTATAAATGGCTATATACAAATATGAGAATGGTAAAAGCAAAAATAGAATGTCTGACAATGAAATAGGACTTTGCATAATAGATATTACTGGAATATGCTGGAGTGACATTAATATGATGCTATAACATCTGCTTGTAAACTATACAGGTAGGCCAAATTGGATGTGGGGAAGTAGCACTGTTTTTAAAAGATTCCACGGAGTCTAATGAGATATTTCTGAGTGGAGAGGTCTAGACAGTAGAATCTGTATGGGTACAAATCCCAAGTCATAAAAATATAAATGTACTAAAAGGATTATGCTACCGGGCTCCTCATGAGGAAAGGATATTGAGTGCACAACGTTGAGGCACAGGAAAGCATTAGCAAAGTCTAACAACAGTAATTACAGCTTATTTCTACTATTCACATCTAATTGATGTTTGTGTTGGTGCTGTAGCCATGTTGGTCCTGGGATATTACAGAGACAAGGTGGGTGAGGTAATATCTTTTATCGGTTTGTCTCTCTCACCAACAGAATTTGGTCCAGTGAAAGATATTACCTCACCCCCTTATCTCTTTAGTCACATCTAAATTAGTCAAACATCAAAATGGGACGCGGTTTAGAGAAGTAATTTATTGACACTTTAAATTACTTTCTGGGTCAGCTAGTTGTAGAAGAGAAGCTATTTTCTGCTTAGTCCTAAGTAACATACAGGAGTTGGTCTAGAAATAACTGTAGTTGAGCCACTAAGTAAGAATGACCACAGTATACTTACATTTCACATATCCAGAGGTGAAGGAGGAAATCATATAAAAAACTAGCACCATGACACTAAAATTCAGAAAGGGGAATTATTAAAAAAAACAAAAAGGAAGCTAGTCAAAAAGATCCTGAAATCCAAGTGAGGAAAATTAAAATCCTTAGCCCCAGCATGGAGGCTACTTAAGCTTGCCATGATGGATTCACAGGAGGCATGTGTATCACTAAACATCATAAAAGGTTAAATGGCAAAGCCCAGGAAGTTTCAGCCAAGCAGGTAGGTATCCTTCAGAAAACAGAAATCCAACCACAGTGAGGCAGGTAGAAAGGAGCACGTAATGTGGATTCAAATCACAGCAGAAGTAGAGAGAGCTTGGAGCTAAAACACCCCCCACAAGCAGGAGCTTCTGATGCCTTATGCATTTCCCACCATCAGCATTTGCACAGAACCAGCTGTGCTGGCCAGTGCAAGATGGGATATCCCCAACCACTCTCTGGGAAAGCTAGTGCCAGCAGCAACACTAGCTTGAGGCAATCATTGCACTCAGGGAAGGGCAATGTGTGCTTAGTTTCTGCCTGGGTTCATTAGGTGGGGAAGCACCAGGGGTGCTCTGCTTCCATTGTGCTTCTCACAGAAACAGACATAATCAAGTCCTTTAACCTTGAGTAACCTCAAGTAACTTACCAAAGTGCAATAAAGTAGGGGGGGCGGGACATAGTCCACTTGAACAAACACTGCCATTAATATTCAAGTGTCTTCTAAAAAAAATCATTTTTAGTATTTTTTGTTTGCAATTGACTTTAGTTACTTACACTTGCAGTCACTCTCTTCTATAAAATAATTGTGGGGACCCCCCACCCCCAAACCTCCTTATGGTATCTCTGACATGTCCCCATGCAACTGAGAAGCGAATAACAAGAAACCCTCCAGTAGTACATTTTTGCAAGAAAAATGTCAGTGAGCTATATGTCAGATCACTCCTTTACAAAGCAACACAAAACTGCTCAAAAATTATTCTTTAGATCCCTGGCTATTTGAACAAATACTCTCTCAAGACATCCTTTCTTTTTGTTCACCTAGCAAGTGAATGAATGAAATAGCACGTGCAAGTGTGTCTCAAAAAGAAGAATGCCTGTTTCCCCAGGACAGAGATGTAGGAGGTTCATATGCTTTTACACAGAGTTTAGTCCTAATAAAATCCATATATGCTTGAAACTTTTTATCCCAAAATCCTGAATCATTCAAAAATGAGAGGAAAAAGTATTACTGTAATTGCATTTTAGTCATGACGAATAAGGGATTAAGTAATATGTGACATGAACTCATAGATTGATGATTCTCAGCAAAAGATCTTTGTAACCAGAGGGCTTCGTACTGCAATTCGCACCCCAGCAGTTTCCCTACTTTTTTCACTGCCCCCTCAAACACATTCACACTTCAAAATGCTACAGATGGCAAAATATATTCCATTTTCATCCTCCACACGATTCGGGGAAAGTAAATATTCCATTTTGAACCATATAGGAGCTGAACAATGTAAGGGAAATGTGTTTAATTTCTCATCTATTTTAACATTAGAGTTATGTAAATTTGATTAAAATAGAGATTTAAATAAAAATGGAATTGCACAATGAACTACATATCATCTTCACCATTCTACTTCTATCTGCCTGTGCAGATCAGCAATACTCCAGCTCCCTCTGCTGTTTAGTTGATTGCCTTAATATTTCAGATTTGCAATGTTTTTTACTGTATTTTTAATCATCTCTGTGTTTTGCTGAGAAAAAATGATGCAGATTAAAATTGCACCTTAAGCAATGAAATGATTGATTGAATTGATAAACAGAGTGTGCAAAGTTTCGTATAATTACTGTCCCTTGTCTTTTCAGGGACTAGCAAAAAGCCCTAGTCTTCTGATTGCTTTTCAATGACTTTGCAGTGCATATTTTGTCATTATATTTTGAGTCTGATTTGGAGTAACAGGAATTTATCAGTAGCTTAGGCTGGCACCACATTACCTTGTTATGCAAATTCTCACTGATTATTTTTAATAATTGTTCCTTCCTGTACTTTGTACTATTTTATTCCCAAGTGTCACTTTTGGCTGTATCTCTGGAATACTTTACCTCTTAATGCTTTACAGTGTTCAGCCACGAAACATGCTAAATAAAATCCAATGAGCAGTTTGCATACCTGTCTGTCATTGTTTCTGCATTTCTAAATAGGTTCTACAGCTTCCCTTTTACCAGCCCCCCCGTCAGAATACAGCAGTAGACACTCAAAACAGTGTATGTTGCTGTCAAAGTGCAATATTAAAATATACTTATCACAACAGAACTATGTTAAATAAGGTGTAAAATGAAGGGAAGGAATTACTGGAATAAATACATGTTATATGCAATATGAAAAATGCAGCATCACACTGAGTAAAATAGGGATTTGAAAAAGAAGCAAAGGTTAAGGGAGTATTAGCACACAAGATTATGCTGTTCCAAGGCATCTGTGATCCACAGGGGATTTTAGAAAATGCAGAAGGTCTAGTTAGATTACATCAAAGAAGGAAAGCTTAGAATTCAATGTGTAATTTTCTCCATAGGAGTATAGGCATTATGTCCTTTCTTTAACCATTTTATTCTGCTGGATATTCAGCCACTATGCAACCTGTGGCTATGCAACAGCAAGTCACTGATAGAATTACTCAAAGAAAATAAGATTAGTAGCTCTCCATATGAAATTCTGAAAAATTATTGAAAACACAGGTTTTGGGGAGCCTTGGACTAGATGATACCGTCTCCAAGAGAGCTAGGATGTGATCGCAAAAGGACTGCATTAATGGGCAACCCCAGCAGCAATGTTACCAACTAACCAAGTATGCGGCCTTTGAGAATGTAGGGCAGCTTCTCATCACACTTGTACAGACCAAAAACTTAAATAAAACCTCTTTGACATTCCAATGCCATTTTAACCTGCTCCATTGTTCCTCTGGGGCAGCACTGACCATGTCTGTGGCCCACAGTCTCTGAATTCTGCCCTCCAAACGCTTTGTTGCTCAGGTTAAAAAAAAAAAAAAGGCCTAGATGGTACAGAATCTGCTCCTGCTAACTGGTGAAGTTGCTATCTTCTCTAAATGCTTATTACTGCAACCTGTTCTCACACTAAGTAATACTTACTTGTGGGAGTAGTCCCACTGAAGTTGATGGGACTACTCACACAAGTGAATGTTACTCAATGTAAAAGTTGTAGAATTAGTCCATAAGTGATTAACTGGATGATTAATGATGAACTTTCTAAGTTGAAGTGAATTGGGATCTGTAGCACAGATTTGATTCTTAGCAGTTAATCTGAAGAGTTTTCTGTGGAAAACACATTTGACCAACTGGTCAATAGCCTTGCATCCTGCATCAGTCAGGAGACTGATTCTCCACTGCCTTGCCCCTGTGTAGTCATTTACACTTATGAAGTGCATGCAAAACAGGCATCAAACACTACTAAGACCTCTACTTTGCATAAGTGTAAATGACTAAACTGATTGGAAGGCAGTTGGGAATCAGGCTCAAGCAGTGGTGAGCTGGAGCCGGTTCGCACCAGTTCATGCGAACCGGTTGTTAAATTTTGAAGCCAGTTTAGAACCGGTTGTTAAAGGGGTGGGGAAGCTCAGGCGGGACAGACAGGATGTGGCCCGCGGGACCAGCCTGTCCGAGCTCTCGGCTGGGGAGGCTCCCATGTGAATTTTTACTGACCCGGCGGCACTCCGAGCCTTCGGCGGCACTTCGGTGGCGGGTCCTTCACTCGCTCCGGGTCTTCGGCGGTATTTCGGCGGCGGGGCCTTGAGTGCCGCCGAAGACCCGGAGCGAGTGAAGGAACCAGTTCTTGAGCTTCTGGCAGCTCATCACTGGGCTCAAGGTATGATGGTCCACATAGACTACAGTGATGGCATCTCTCTTGTGGTTGAAAAAAAATGCTATCTTTAAATTTAAGAGGTTATTACTTTGTGTGTGTGTCATATTTACTGCAAGAAAACTAGTTTGCAGAGATGTTTTCAATTTAGTTTTAAATACTGTGAAGCCTGTGGTTTTTTTCACATCTTGTGACAGAAAGTTCCATGGCTAGGTCCAGATCCTGCGAAAATTCTGTAGCTGCTGCTCACAGGTCTCCTACTATCAAGCAATAGTGCCACTAGCTATGGGAGTACAGAGAAGTGATCTTTCAGGCCCTGATTCAGGACAGCACTTAAACATATGCTTGACTTCCATTGATGCTTTCCTGAATTGAGGTCTTACGTAGTCTGAGCTTATCCCACACAGGCCTTGAAAGCCAGGAAGAAGACCTAACAGATCACAATTGGCCAGTGGCCCAAAGGGAGTAAATACAACACCCCCTTCTAATGGTTAAGGCCCCAAAATTGAGAGTTATTACTACTTAAGAACTGCCTTGGAATCAAGGCTTATAGAAAAGACAGGACAGGGAGCTCAGAGAATAAAAAAAAGCAACTCTTAATGGCAAGGTTTCTTCACTTTCCAAATAGCATAAGGAAACTCATAGTTTCAGCAGCCTTTCACAAGTGTACTGTTGACATAGCTAACGAGACTTCTTTCCCCCCCGCCCCCATGTGTGAAATAATGAATTAGAATATAGCTATTGTGACAAAGTTCCTCCTCTACCTTGGTGGGTCTTGCGCTTATTGGCAGATTTGCTCGCCTTGGAGCTTTACGGCAGCCCTCAGCTTGGCCGTTTTTCTGAAACCACCACAGTCCAGGTCGACTCCTCCTGTGTCTGACCAGGAGTTGGGAGGATTTGGGGGGAACCCGGGCCCGCCCTCTACTCCGGGTTCCAGCCCAGGGGCCTGTGGAATGCAGCTGTCTAGAGTGCCTCCTGGAACAGTTGTGCGACAGCTACAACTCCCTGGGCTTCTTCCCCATGGCCTCCTCCCAACACCTTCTTTATTCTCACTGTAGGACCTTCCTCCTGGTGTCTGATAATGCTTGTACTCCTCAGTCCTCCAACAGTCCGCGTTCTCACTCTCAGCTCCTAGTGCCTCTTGTTCCTAGCTCCTCACACACATACCACAAACTGAAGTGAACTCCTTTTTAAACCCAGGTGCCCTGATTAGCCTGCCTTATTTGATTCTAGCAGCTTCTTGATTGGCTGTAGGTGTTCTAATCAGCCTGTCTTAGAATCATAGAATATCAGGGTTGGAAGGGACCTCAGGAGGTCATCTAGTCCAACCCTCTTCTCAAAGCAGGACCGATCCCCAATTAAATCATCCCAGCCAGGGCTTTGTCAAGCCTGACCTTAAAAACTTCTAAGGAAGGAGATTCCACCACCTCCCTAGGTAACGCATTCCAGTGTTTCACCACCCTCCTAGTGAAAAAGTTTTTCCTAATATCCAACCTAAACCTTCCCCACTGCAACTTGAGACCACTACTCCTTGTTCTGTCATCTGCTACCACTGAGAACAGTCTAGAGCCATCCTCTTTGGAACCCCCTTTCAGGTAGTTGAAAGCAGCTATCAAATCCCCCCTCATTCTTCTCTTCCGCAGACTAAACAATCCCAGTTCCCTCAGCCTCTCCTCATAAGTCATGTGTTCCAGTCCCCTAATCATTTTTGTTGCCCTCTGCTGGACTCTTTCCGATTTTTCCACATCCTTCTTGTAGTGTGGGGCCCAAAACTGGACACAGTACTCCAGATGAGGTCTCACCAGTGTCGAATAGAGGGGAACGATCACGTCCCTCGATCTGCTGGCAATGCCCCTACTTATACATCCCAAAATGCCATTGGCCTTCTTGGCAACAAGGGCACACTGTTGACTCATATCCAACTTCTCGTCCACTGTAACCCCTAGGTCCTTTTCTGCAGAACTGCTGCCGAGCCATTCGGTCCCTAGTCTGTAGCGGTGCATTGGATTCTTCCGTCCTAAGTGCAGGACTCTGCACTTGTCCTTGTTGAACCTCATCAGATTTCTTTTGGCCCAATCCTCCAATTTGTCTAGGGCCCTCTGTGTCCTATCCCTACACTCCAGCGTATCTACCTCTCCTTCCAGTTTAGTGTCATCCGCAAACTTGCTGAGGGTGGAATCCACACCATCCTCCAGATCATTTATGAAGATATTGAACAGAACCGGCCCCAGGACCGACCCTTGGGGCACTCCACTTGATACCAGCTGCCAACTAGACATGGAGCCATTGATCACTACCCGTTGAGCCCGACAATCTAGCCAGCTTTCTATCCACCTTATAGTCCATTCATCCAGCCCATACTTCTTTAACTTGCTGGCAAGAATACTGTGGGAGACCATGTCAAAAGCTTTGCTAAAGTCAAGGAACAACACGTCCACTGCTTTCCCTTCATCCACAGAGTCAGTTATCTCGTCATAGAAGGCAATTAGATTAGTCAGGCATGACTTGCCCTTGGTGAATACATGCTGACTGTTCCTGATCACTTTCCTCTCCTCTAAGTGCTTCAGAATTGATTCCTTGAGGACCTGCTCCATGATTTTTCCAGGGACTGAGGTGAGACTGAATGGCCTGTAGTTCCCAGGTTCCTCCTCCTTCCCTTTTTAAAAGATGGGCACTACATTAGCCTTTTTCCAGTCGTCCGGGACTTCCCCCGATCGCCATGAGTTTTCAAAGATAATGGACAATGGCTCTGCAATCACATCCGCCAACTCCTTTAGCACTCTCGGATGCAGTGATCCGGCCCCATCCGACCTTCTTAATTGTCTCCGGAAGGTTCCTGATTGTTCTGGAACCTTCCCTGTTACCTTACCCAGGGAAAAGCGACCTACTTAACCTGGAGCTAATATATCTGCCTTCTATTACTCTCCTGTAGCTCCGTGTGCAGGTGGCGGAGTTCCGCTCGGTGCGCCAGAGCTTGATCCTGGCAGAAGTCACGAGAGTCGGAGACCTCCTGGACTACGAGCGGGGAGACTGGCTGGATCCCCTGACGCTCACTCGGCGCATGGGGCTCTCCAGACCTCGCACCCCCCGGCGCGTACTTCAGGAGGTGAAGGCTGCTTTGCCGCCCGCTGCTCGAGCTTACCTCGACCGGGTCCTGCTCGAGGGCACGCCCCGCCCACCCTCTACCCCAGGCCCGCCGGACCTTTTAATTGGACCCCTGCCCCGTAGACCCAATCAACCCTCTCACCTCTTTACTGCGAGCCGGCTGCAATATGCTTCCAAACCGCTCCAAGGAAACATCTATACACGCTCGTGCTCCATACCCTTCACGCCCTCACCCTAGTGTCCCGCCCCGACACAAAGTGGCGAGATCTTCTGCCACCTTTAGAGGGTGAGCAGCCCCGGTGGGCCAGCCTATATTCCACCTTGGTTCTGAGGCCCGTCAGGGACATCAGTTGGCGGCTCCTTCACGGAGCTGTGAGCATGGGCATGTACTGGGTGCGGCTCACCCCCATCCCAGATACTTGTCCCTTTTGCGGTGTGAGGGAAACCCTGGCGCACGTATATTTGGAGTGCGCCAGGCTGCAGCCCCTGTTCCAGCTCCTCACAAATCTTCTATTACGTTTCTGGTTGCATTTTTCCCCTCACATTTTATTTATGCACTCCCCATCCATGGCCTCACAAAGTCGCGGGATCTCCTAGTTAACCTCCTTCTGGCCCTGGCTAAAACGGCCATCTATAAAACCGGAGAGAGGAGGTTGGCCGATGGAGTTTCCTGTGACTGTGGGGCCGTTTTCCGATCCTTGGTCTGTTCACGTATCCGGGTGAAGTTCCTCTGGGCGGCGTCCACCGACTCCCTTGATTCTTTTGAGGAGCGGTGGGCGCTGTCCGAGGTTCTCTGCTCAGTGTCCCTGTCCGGGTCCCTTTGTTTGACCCTTTGATTGGGGGAGAGAGTAAGGGACCCCAGCCCCAGCTATTGCTGCTGTGGACACCACCTTAGACGGGTCCTTTCACACGTGGGCGCACGTGCCCCCCCCCCCCCGATTGTCCATCCCACAGCCTGCCCCTTTTGTTGGGTGCTTTCAAAGGAGGGAATTGTTGGTGACACTGGGCGTGGCGCCAGGTAACTCGAGGGGGTGGCAGACTTGAGAGTCGATGAAGCCCCCTCGCTCTGGGCCACCAGGTAACTTGGAAGGGTGGAAGACCACAAGAGTCGAGGAAGCCCCCTGCTCTGGGCCCAGGCAAGCTTGAACACTTCCCTCGCCTGAAGTTAATGAGAAAACAATTGTGATTGGTTGCTGTGTTACACATTGCATATGCTGTTGTTTTTGCTTTGTAAGTGTGTTATGCAAATAAAAACACCTTTTTTGCTTCAAAAAAAATTTACTCTCCTGTAGCTCCGTGTGCAGGTGGTGGAGTCCCGCTCGGTGTGCCAGAGCTTGATCCTGGCAGAACTCACGAGAGTCGGAGACCTCTTGGACTACGACCGGGGAGACTGGCTGGATCCCGTGACACTCGCTCGGCGCATGGGGCTCTCCAGACCTCGCACCCCCGGTGTGTACTTCAGGAGGTGAAGGCCGCTTTGCCGCCCGCTGCTCGAGCTTACCTCGACCGGGTCCTGCTCGAGGGCATGCCCCGCCCACCCTCTACCCCAGGCCCACCGGACCTTTTAATTGGGCCCCTACCCCGTGGACCCAACCGACCCTCTCACCCCTTTACTGTGAGCTGGCTGCACAAGATGCAGCCAGTCTGCTTCCAAACCGCGCCAAGGAAACATCTATACACGCTCGTGCTCCACACCCTTCACGCCTTCACCCTTGTGTCCCGCCCCGATACAAAATGGCAGGACCTCCTGCCACCTTTGGAGGGTGAGGAGCCCCAGTGGGCCAGCCTCTATTCTACCTTGGTCCCGAGGCCCGCTGGGGATATCAGTTGGCGGCTCCTTCACAGAGCCGTGAGCACGGGCGTGTTCTTGGCGCGGTTCACCTCCATCCCAGACACCTGCCCCTTTTGCGGCGTGAGGGAAACCCTGGCACACATATATTGGGAGTGTGCCAGGCTGCAGCCCCTATTCCGGCTCCTCACAAATATTTTATTACGTTTTTGGTTGCACTTTTCCCCTCACCTTCTTATTTATGCACTCCCTATCCGTGGCCCCACAAAGTCACAGGATCTCCTGGTCAACCTCCTCCTGGCCCTACCTAAAATGGCCATCTATAAAACCAGAGTGAGGAGGTTGGCCAATGGAGTCTCCTGTGACTGTGGGGCCTATTTCTTATCCTCGGTTCGTTCACGTATCCGGGCAGAGTTCCTCTGGGCAGTATCCACTGATTCCCTTGATGCCTTTGAGGAGCAGTGGGCGCTGTCTGGGGTTCTCTGCTCGGTGTCCCCATCCTGTTCCCTTCGTTTGACCCTTTGACCACACTCCCATCCCTGTTATTTCATTAGTTGTCCCCCGGATTTATTTGGTATCCAGGTCCTGTGGATCCCCCTCTTAGGCTGGGGGAGGATTCTTTAGCAGTGGACGGGCTTCGCCCGCCCACTTCCCAGATCCCAATAGGATTACTCTCCTGTAGCCATCCAGCCTGTCACACTATCAAATATTAAGATACTATATTATATTGCCAGATAAAATAGTGGGGACAGGTGAATAGGGAACCAGATTGAATCAACTATTGTGATTAAATAAAAGTTATGTTTTAAAATGGAAGTTGGCTACAAGTGATAGAATGTAGGGCAGCTTCTTATCACACTCGTACAGAACAAAAAACAGGTTGGGGCAAAATATTGCGAACTTTAATGACAGGGTTTACCTCTTGGGCAATCCTGTTAAGGAAAGTAGCAGGTTGCATTCATATTGAGTTATTTTAGTGTAGCGATAAAGTGAAGAAGCAACGCTAATATTTGCAATCAAGCATGTTTATGCTATAAATTGGTGAAATACACATGTGCTGAAAAAAGCAATAAATAAAAAGGACTGAAACCAAATAGCATCTTATAAGGACACAATGAGAGTGGAATAATCAAAAATATTTGGTCAATAATGTAGAGATCCAGCTCAGTTATGCATAAAAAGGTTCCTAGAATTATTAAAACAAGGAGCACAGAAATGGAAGATTTATACACCTGTTCCAGCCTGCTGGAGAACAGCAGTTCTTGAAGTGACTTTGCATTGCATAATGGACTGTTTAAAACAAGTTTAAAAAGCATCAAAGAATGCACTGGAACTTTATAAATTATATGAACTTTAAACTTCACATTTCACCAGCTAGTAGAGTGCTGATGGAGAAACTGCACCTTGAACAAGCATAGCCTACGAAGCTGGCCAAGGGACGCACCACAGCAAAGCGAATTGCAGAAATAAATTACTGACTAGCGCAACCCAGCCCATGCTCAATGTTTATCCCAAGATGGTTGTACCACCAGCTATGGCCTAACTGGTCTTATACAAGCTGGTATGACAAGATGTTTTGTATGAAGAGACTGGGAAATTTTCAGCCCCAGTTGCAAAAGCTCAAAGGTGATGCCTACATTCCCTGATTAGACAGTGAGAGGACAACTCTCATTTTGACTGAATATTTCAAATCTTTGGCAGAAGTATGAGTTATCATCTAATTGGTCCACAGCAGCACTCCAACCAGAGGAGCCAAGCTGGACCACTCAACTGGAATGGGATAAAACAGCTCCTTCAACGCATCACTTCCTGAAAGCTGAAGACACCTGGAAGGGAGAAGACTGAGCTGGCCACCTAAGTACTCAATGTCATCGGCTATCTTGGATAGACGCATTTAACTGTCTTATTTTCCAGGAATTCAGATTGCCTGCTAGCACATCAGGACAAGACTATAGTCAGGTCCATCCTTTGCTCTGCCTGTATTTGCAGCATCAACTCCTGCTGTGAACAGTGACTGAGCTGAAAACTGACAGCTGAGCAAAGGTCTGTTGATAAGTAACACACACTTTCTCTTGGTGACAACCCAAATTACTCAACTGACTACTTCCTGAAACTGGGTACTTAATTAAGGGCACATCCATGCTTGTGAACGTGCTTTAAAGACGGTCACAGAGTTAGGCTTTGTCTACTCTGGCAATTGAACAACAAAACTTTTGTCTTTCAGAGGTGTTATCCTGAACGACAGAAGTTTTGCCGCAAGAAGTGCCAGTGTAAACAGCACACTGTCGGCAGGGAAAACACAAACAGTGCTCATTGGGAGTGGAAGTTTTTTGTTGACAGGAGAGCCGACAAACAGCAGCTACACTGCACAACTTTTAGCGGCACGGCAGTATGTGTCCTTGTTTTGTAACAGTATGAGGTTCCAACCAAAATTGTTGTAAAATTGAACAAGTTTGAAATTGAACAAGTTACTGTTTCTGACTAAGATTGTGAAGCAGTCTGCATGTGTCTATTATAGTTAGGTTTGAAAAGGATTAGATTTGTATTGGTAAATGTCAATAAATGTTGATTTCATCATACTTGCACAAACTGACAATATTTCCATTGATGACTGAATTTACAGAAAGGCCAAGAAAGAAAATTCTGCTTGAAATTATTAGAGTTTGATTTAAGACTATTTACTTTGTATGTTTTGACATATGATGTTGACATTTGTTTTAATCGTTACAAAGCTTTAATTTTTTAAATCTCAGTGTCACCAAATAAGTGTGACCCACCCACAATTTTCTGCAATTGTGAAAATTTAAATAAAAAACAGAAAAAAAAATTAACCCAATTTCCCACAGCTGTGAAAATTTAAATTGATAAAAATAAAAAAATGCTTAACAAGCATGTTATCCATCAAAATTATAAAAATAAAATAAAAATTGAATTTAGCCAAGCCTAACTTCAGTTAATGATTTCACACTGGCTTTCAAGTTCTAAGTGTATACAAATGTAAAAGAAGATCACATATGAAAGTAGGAGTTTTAGTCAGGAGTGTTAATAAGATCCTGGGGCTAATATAATTTATGTGGAAGCAGGTTAAGAGCTGACTACTATAGATCTGTTGGGAAGGAGACCTGGGCAGAGGAGGGGAGTAGGGTGCAAGTAATTGACCAAACTGTCTTGTTTTAACTTGGGTGGTGGTTCCTCTGTGGTAAGACCTCCCAGTTGATAACCAATTGGCAAAAGCGAGTTCGTATTCTGAGGGACTGAGTCAAACTCTAACCAAAGTCACCTTCCCAAGACAGTGATTGAGTATCATTGTTGTTTTTCATTGTGGTTGCGTTGATTCTGAAAACCTGGATGTACTGTATTAATCAATCAATTTTCTAGCCCGTGTTAGCAAAATCATAGTCCATTACTACTTTTACCTTATATCCTATGCTATTAGTTGATGTTGTTAAGGATAGTTAATAAAACTCTAAAGAAAAACCAACTCAGGGTTTTTTTTTATAGTTAAGCAATTGAAATTCAAATAATGCTAAGAAAAGCAGTACAGGTAACCAGTTTACTTAATATTTGTTTTAGACCTTATCTTTCTGACACCCTTTACATGATGCTGTTTGTGACTTAAGGCTTAGCTATGTCGACAAGGCAGAGCCTGTAGCAGCGCAACTATGCCACCAGAACCCCCTAGCGCAGAAGCAGCACACAGTGAGAGGAGGAGTTTTTCTGCTGGTGCAGGAACATCTTGTCCCCCAATGATGTTAGCTCTTCCAACAGAAACAATCTTCTGTTGGCATTGCAGTGTCTACATTGGTGGTTTTGCTGGCATAGCTATGTCTCTAGGGGATATGGGGGTTTTCATACCCCTGACTGACACAGTTATGCCATAAGAAGTTTTAAAAGTGTACGACAACCTTTAGGTTACGATTCAGTAATTTAATATGGGCAGATGTAGGTGTTTATCTGAGAAGAGCCCCACAAGTCACGGCATGGAGCACCCTGCATGGGAGAAGGGCCAAAACTGTATATTTGTAAGTAGCCACCTTAGATGAAAGGGTATCTCACTGTCCCTCTTTAAACATTCAAAAGAAAAAGTCACTATTTTTAAACAACCACTAACAGCATAAAACAGACTGGCTAAGATTTTTAGAAGTGGGTGCCTTAGCTTAAGTTAAATACATGGTTAAATGTGCAAAAACTGAATGCCTAGAAGTTCCCACTGAAGTCAAGGGGAGCTTCTGTGCTCATTTGAAAATCTAGTCATTTATTTAGGGCTTGGATCGTCAAAGGAGTTTAAGGGTTTGTCTACATGGCACATTATTGCCCACCAGCTAGGGTGTAAATTCTAGCATGCACAAGTGAGTTGTGTACTAACTGATGCATGTGGACCCTGCTGCGTGTTGACATAGTCATGTTTCAAGTAGGACTCTGTCAGTGTGCTCTAGGTAACTTTTAGTGCACGCAGCAGGGTCCAGACTGTGTGCAACATGCTGGTACACACTAGAATTTACACGCTTTCTGGTTCTACACTAACGTACCATGTAGACAAGCCCGAAAGGGAAGATTCACAAAGGAGACTTAGGCTCCGTGTTTCAGCACCTAACTCGGTGGAATCACACCACCACTACTGTTTTGTATGGAGCCTAATCTGGTAGGCATCGCCTAAGGTGGCCTCTGAGCACTACCACTGCATCAGCGAGTTAGGCAGGGGAATGCCTAATTTGTGAATCCTGCCAGGGCTTAGGTGTTGAGTGTCAAAATTTGGGGATAGACACTGCTGCCTACCAGCAAAAATGTAGGTGCCTAGGAAATGTAGTCACCTACAGGGTTTGGCAGCAGCTCAACAGAGGTTTTGAGGATCTAAATATTGGACTTAGGCACCTGAAGCAGCATTAAGCACCTAAATCCTTTGTGGACCTAGCCTTAAGTGCCCATATGTGGATTTAAGATCCTGACTTTAGGTACCCACTTTGAAAAAGGAATGCTCAGTTTTCAATATCCTATACAGACATATCTACACAACACATAATTTGTAAAAATCTGAACATCTTAAATCACTTTATTCAGGAAAGATAAAAGACATTTTGAAAATAATTCTTAATTGGACTGAGCAGATTTACACATTAATTGAAACGAGTGGATTAAACATCTGATATGTCAAAAGAAACACTGAAAAACAGGTAAGGAAATACATGGTTTACAGCTCTTGTTCATTTACTCAGATTATTTCTAACTCATCAGTGGAATTTGGCTTTTATGTAAGCTTTCCATACAAAATTGTAGTTTACTTGTCAGAATTTCCTCTCTCCACCAGCACCCTCCTAAGTTTTCAGTTTGACAGTACTGCTAATGATTAACAGTCACCTTTACAAATTTGCATAATATCGATCCCGGTTCTGAAAGTTTCTGTAAGCATACTTGGCATCTGATCTACTGTGTGGGACTCTTCCGAATGGTTCATGATCATTAAAACAGGAGTCAAAAACTCCATCCACAGCTTTTTCTGCTGTTTCTTTGCTTACTTTTCTAACAGCCAAAATGGAGCGAATGGCTCGGTCTCGTACACAGGTCTGAAAGAAATGGGGGGAAAAAATTGTAGCTACGATTTGAGGTCACAAGTTACAAACCATTTTGTACAGATCTATCTAAATGTTAGTTCCTATTGCATGTGCGTCAACATTAAGGTTACAGTTAATTATGTATCACAGAAAACTGACACCATTCCAAATAGACAGATCTCAAAAACAAACTTGTGATCATTTAAATGTATTTTTCTTTAATCTAAAATTAACTATTTAATTTTCATTATGCACCTAAATCTTCATGTAATAAGAAGAAATGCTATTTTTCTTTGAGTAGCAATAATTCAAATGCAGTTTAAAACTCTGGCTTTATGTAAAAAAAAAAAAGTGTACAACTTAGACATTCACACAAGAGAAAACCTGCTCCAAGTTGAACAGCCATGTGTCAGTTAGCCTTTTTCAACTATCATCAAATAGAAGATCTAGAGGGCTTGACTCCTCTGCCATCACTCTCCCCTCCTGTGGTTACTTTCCCTGATCCCACCTTTCTGTAGCAACTGCTACCTATTGGGCTTTTCCTCTAAAAAGAAGAAAAGGATACACAAGATCCCCAAGCCACTGTCAGTAATTGCTGCTCTAGATCAGCCAGGAATAGATTTATTCAAGTTCAGTCCTGTGATCTGTACTTAAGTAAAAGTCCCACTGAAGTCTTGGGGAGCCTTTCCTGACTAAGGGGCTGCATGTCTGACTCTATACTAAATTTATATTCTGAACTGGCTTTTGAGTCTTTCCATACATAGGAAACAAAAATTAAAGCTTCAGAAAAAATCCAATTCAGAAGACACTTCTGGTCAACCCTAGTCACTCTTATTCTGTTCTTACTGACTACCCATTGTAATTAATTTATTAAGCAGTAGTTCGAGCTGGAAAAACCACAAGCTCCTAATTTAGCTTTTTTTAAAAAATGCATTGATTCTACCAATGCAAAAATCTTATTTTTTGCGGGAATTTTTCTTCTAAAAAAAAATGTAACCCTTTGGAAAGTGTCTTAAAAGATATGTTAAGCTTGATCTTGAAGGTTCTTCTCCTTTCAGTTTTATCCTTCATTTAGAGCCCTTCCATCTTCAATGGCACAGCTCTGGAATCTGTTTTCAGGGCCAGATGCTCCCTACCCAAATTAGAATGATAGAGGAAAACAAATGCTGGTAGAAAATGGACAGAGAAGATGCAAAGGTAGCTGAGGGAAGGGAGCAAATCCCTGGTATGTTCTCAACCTCTGAGCAAGAGAAGCTTCTTGCACAATCACTGGGTGGTCAGGACTCCATGGCTCAGGGCATTCCAGGGACTGGAGTAGAGACCCAGTAGCATTCCACACCAATGGCCAGTGAATGTAAAATGATACCAAATGAGAATGATATAACTTTGCACAGGTGTGCATGACTAGGCAAAGAGTGGGACAACAGAATCCAGGCTTAATTATAGGGACAACCTGTCTCTGGCAGCTTTCAAGGTAGGGTGGAGGGAATCAACAACGTATTTGTCTCCTGAACATTTGGCTGGCTAGAAAGGGAAGGAGCAAGGATAGCAGAAGGGAGAGAACAGACAGGCTGCTGCTTCGTGAAGCAGCATTCAGCCAGCTCTCCTCTTCCTGCCAGCTGCCATTTAGCTCCTGCACAGAGTAGGAGTCTCACTGGAGCCTACTGCCAGAAGGAGCCGTTTTATCCTTCTGACAAGGCAGGAGAGGCTGCAGCCAGCTCAGCTCCATCCCGGCCCACCTATGCCCCTCCCCTGAAAGGGCCTGGGAGCAATAGAAGCAGGGGGACAAAGAGGAGTCACTACCAAATCAGGTTACCATCCAGCAGCAGGTTCTTCTCTCCCTCCTCCTTAGGAGACAGATATAAGGGAGGAGAGGAGCCAGGTACAAGGAGAAACTGTGAAGAGGGCAATGGAGTGAGGAGACACTGGGGGCATGTCTGTATTAAAAACTTAAGTCAACCTATGTTAGGTTGACTTACAGCCACCGCAGTAACTATTGTGATGGTTAATGTCCACACAATCCTCCTTCTGTCAGCGGTGTGCATTCTCACAAGGAGCGCTTCCATTTACTTTAGAAGGGCAGTGTGTGTGGGGGGGCGGGGGAGGAGGCACAAGAGCCCAGACTCTCAGCTCCACATGCAGCTCCCCACCAAGAGCCTGGCTGCCCCCCCCCCCCCCCATCAGCTACCAGCTCCCCACCTGGGCTATCAGCTCCCTGCGCTCTTGACTCCCCACCAGGAGCCCGGTGCGCCCCCCTCCCCACAGCTCTCAGCTCCCCACTCGTTGGTGCAGGAGCCCCGACTCACCCTGGCTTCAGTTCCAGATGGAACCATGAAATTGACAAGAATGACAGCCAACACCTCAGATACAGGGGTGAGCGGAGGGAGATGGGTGGGAGAGCTGGGGAGTGTGGGGCAGTGGTATGGAGGCAATTTAGAAAAACAGAGAGGTAGGGATGACTTGAGGAAGGGGAAGCTAGGAGAGGCAGAAAGGAAAAGGACTGAAGGTGAGAGAGCTAGAGGGGAAAATTTAGGTTTTGGGAAGTGGCAGGCGAAAGTCAGATATGGATGGGTAGGTGGGCAATATAAAATTATACAAAATTTACAATGATTTCCCATCATCTACTGTTTTTCCTGTGGTAAGATTGTGGCTAGGAATTTAATGGGAGTTGGTGTATTGCTTGATGGACTACGATAATAAAGTCCAAAGCCATACTGTACTGTTCCTTAACATAAGTAAGCATTATTTACAAGGCACAGTCTTCTTTACCTGATGGTGCTGTTTTAATCCAAATTTAAATCTGGTCATTTCATTTATGAGTGAGCAGTCTCCACTGAGATTAGCAGCTCGAATCTATCATGAAAACAAAAGACCACAGAAAATAAATGGAAAAGTCAGAGCATTACAGTAAGTCTTAATATAATGAAGTAGTTTCCAGTATTTTTCTGGTGGATTCTCCCTCTTTGTGCTTAACTGGGGAACACTGAACCCTTCTTTGCCTTCTTGGTGTCAGCTATGCCAGGGCATGGTTCATTGACCACCATCTTTTCCCCTGATTTTGCTCTTTCCTGTACTTTTGCTTTTTTCTTTTCATAGTACCTCCCCGCTCCTATATAAAGGCTACATATTGTTCTGGAGGGAATATCCATTGGTGACTCCGGAGGGCCAAGTCATACATGTTCTTGCAGATGAAATGAGTGATCAGGGAGTAGAGAAGAAAAAATTAGATCTCTGAGCCACTGCTTGAACTTGAAAACCCTGTGAGATGCTCCTGTTGCCATCTGCATTAGGGACTACTGTAAGAGCAAGGAAGGCAGGCAAGTAGCTTTCAAAGAACCACCTGCTGCATTTTCCACAGTAGCAGGAACACAGCTTCATTAAGAGAAGTACAGACAGAGTCATGCACATTTCTCTTCCTCTTCCTTGCACTTTCTCTCCCTCCTCCAGACTAGTCTGGGGCTTCCTTGGTATAGCCTACCTTCTGGGATGGGAAACACTGCTCCAGTAGTTTATTAAAAAAAAAAAAAAATTAAAATCATGTGTAGAAAAAAAAAAATCATTGTTTCATAAGAGGAAGCTAGTATTTGTACTGATGAATTTAAAAGATTGAAAGGGCAAAAGTTGTTTAGACACAAAAAACGGGCCAAAAAGTACAAGCAAGCAATTCCCAGAAAAGTTTGAGCCCAATCTTGTGTTAAATCTTAAGTTCTAATTTTTTACATTCAGCACAATGGCACCCTATTACTCCTTTAGAGACAAAAAGCAGGTAGGTAGATAATGAAATTTCTGAATTCCAGAGGGGCTTTAATGATATTGTATATGTGGCTACTAGATACTAAACCAAATTCATTTCTAAGAAGAATTACAAAGAAATCACAGCTGACTTCCACTTAAAGTGCATCTTCTCCAGGTAAAACAAATGCAAACATGATATACAATTTCATGTACCTGTATAAAATCTGACCTTTTGGTAGCAAATTCATTAGATTACTTCTCTCATTAGGACAGAATACTGAATCTGCAGTTTTACAATGAAACCTGTAAGTTTCTGCTATCAACTCCAGATATCATTCTTTACAGTTCTTGAAAAGTACTCCTAAATGTTTTAAACTAAAATGACACAGACACCATTTAACTCTATATATTTACATTATCTTTATTGGCATAGAATAATTTTTTTTGTTACGGTGAGGAAATTTTCTACTTTATCAAAATGAGAAAGATGACATTTACATGGAAATATATTCATATAATTCTGGTTCATATTCCAAAATGAACTATTAGTAACCTGTGTAAGTAGCTTAGTTTCGTTTCATAATCCATCAAGTTCTCCATGCTACACAAGCAGCTATGTGCCACTCAATCTGGTAATAACCACTCTCCAGGAAAGGATTAGAGTGTCATGAACAGAGGTTTATGATTATTAAGGCTACAGTCAATGAAATAATAAGTAAATATTTTTACAGGAAAAGTCACTTCTGTTATTAACCTTACTTTTGAACTCTAATATACTACTATGAAGATTATACAAAATATCAGTATTTGTAGAAAAAGGAACTTTATAAATACTGTACTATCATCTACATGTTTTTATTCTGTAGCTATTGAAACATGATAATATTCACTTCATTACATATCAGAAGCAGATAAATATGTATGATGTATTACATTTGTTTGTTAAACTCCAAAACATAGTATTTCAACTTGTACTTTGAACAAATCTGGTCTCTAGATTGAACCAACAAAAGGTGGGTGGGGGAGGAGGATGAAGAAGGAGTTATACTGAATTATGTTTGGATAGAACAGAATGTTTGGCTCAGCACCAAAACCTCTAATAGCCACCAGTAACACTCAGACTCAAGTAAGAAGCCTACTTGTGTGTGACAAGCACATTGACTTACCTCTGAACAGGCTAAATGTTTGACATTGCTGAACCAGTCAACATGTGCACGACAGTGATCAAAAGCATGAATCAGTTCATGTGTAACTACTCGGTTCATATGGGATTGTTGATGAATATTGTTCTGGCATAGAACAATCTGTAGAACAAAAATATAGGAAGTCTTTAGCAGAAAGTTAAAGGAATTTTCCTTGCAAGAGTATACTAGCTTTGAACAGTATTACTGGCTTTACTCCCGATCCTGTTGGAATTATTTACGCAATCACTACAATACTAATTTAACCATAATTCCTTTATTAAATTCAAAGGTCAAATAGTATTTATACAATTGCTCTAAACATACCTAAAAGCCTAACTAATAAGCCCTTTACTACATCCCCACAGTAAAAAAAAAAAAAACAAAAAACAACATTTTACAAGCATTTGATCAAGATACTTTCAAATGGGCTAAACCCAGGGGTTCTTAGACCCATAATCATTAAATCATACATGTGTATGACTGGAAGAGACCTCAGTAGATTTAGTCCAGTCCCCTATACTTAAAGCAGGACTAAGTAAAAACTAGATCATTCCTGACAGATATTCATCTAACCTGTTCTTAAAAACCTACAATGATGGATATTGCATAACCTTCCTAGGCAATTTGTTCCAGTGCTTAACTATCCTGACAGTTAGGAACAACCTTTTATGTACTTGAAAACTGTTATCATAACCACCGCCCCCAGACTGCTCTTCTCCAGACTAAACAAACAGTTTTTTCATTCTTCATTCATAGGTCATATTTTCTAGACCTTTAATCATTTTTGTTGTGCTCCTCTGGAGGTTCTCCAATTTGTCCACATCTTTCCTGAAATGTGACATCAGAACTGGACACAACACTCCAGTTGAGGCCTTATCAGCACAGAATAGAGTGGAAGAATTACTTCTCATGTCTTGCTTAAAATACTCTTGCTGACAAATCCCAGAATGATGTTTTCTTCTTTTGCAACAGTGTTACACTTTTGACTCATATTTAATCCACTTTTCTGCAGTACTCCTTCCTAGACAGTCATTTCCCATTTCTTATGTGTCGAACTGACTGTTCCTTCTTAAGTGGAATACCCTAAACTTTATAAGTGTACTCTCTACGTCATTATCTAAATCATTTATGAAGATATTGAACAGAGGCAGACCCAGGAACAATCCCTGTGGGACTGCACTCGATATGCCCTTCCAGCTTGACTGCGAAACACTGCTAACTACTGTCTTGGAACTGTTTTCCAACCAGTTATGCACCCACCTTATAATAGCTCCACCTAGGTCGGGGTGGGCAAACTACGGCCCGCGGGCCACATCCAACCTGCCAGCCAATTTCATCTTGCCCTCAAGCTCCTGCTGGCGAGCGGGGTCTGGGGCTTGCCCCACACCCGCGCACCAGACGGAGATGGGGTCCGTTCTGCGCATGCGTGTCGCAGCGTTCTGCGCAAGTGTGTCCCGGAAGCAGCAGCATGTCCCTCCTCCAGCTCCTACATTTGGGGCAGCCAGGGAGCTCTGCACACTTCCCCTGCGCCAAGCACCGCCCCTGTAGTTCCCATTGGCCGGGAACTGCAGCCAATGGGAGCTGCAGGACGGCACCTGAGGACAGGGCAGTGTGCAGAGCCACCCTGCCGTTCCTCTGCGTAGGAGCTGGAGAGGGGACATGCCGCTGCTTCCAGGAGATGTTTGAGATAAGCACCTCCCAGAGCCCGCACCCTTGAGCCCCTCCCACACCCCAAGCCCATGCTCTGATCCCCCTCCTGCCCTCAGAACCCCTCGATCCCAGCCCAGAGCCCCCTCCTGCATCCCAAACCCCTTATCCTCTGCTCCACCCCAGATCCTACACCCCCAGCCGGAGCCCTCACCCCCTCTGCCCCAGCCTGGAGCCCCCTCCCGCACCCTGAACTCCTTATTTATGGCCCCATCCCAGAGCCCTAACCCCTCTCCCCCATGTCCCAACCCCAGTCCTGATCCCCCTCCTGCCCTCCGAACCCCTCGGTCCCAGCCTGGAGCACCCTCCTGCACCTCAAATCCCTCAACCCCACCCCAGAGCCCGCACCTCCAGCCAGAGCCACCACCCCTGTTTCCCCCCACCCAACCCCCTACCCCAGCCAGGAGCTGCCCCGTCCTGTACCCTGAACTCCTCATTTCTGGCCCCAGCTCAGAGTCCACACCCCCAGCCAGAGTCCTCACCCCTTTCTGCACCCCAATTCCAATTTTGTGAGCATTCATGGCCTGCCATACAATTTCCATACCCAAATGTGGCCCTCGGGCCACAAAGTTTGCCCGCCCGATCTAGGTTGTATTTCCCTAGTTTGTTTATGAGGTCACACGGGACAGTATCAAAAGCATTATAAAGTCAGGGTATACCGCATCTACCGCTTCCCCACTACTCACCCTGTCAAAGAAAGCTATTAGGTTGGTTTGACACAATTTGTTCTTGACAAACCCATGTTGATTGTTACTCATCATCTTATCATCGTTTAGGTATTTGCATATTGATTACTTGATTTGCTCCATTATCTTTCCGAGTACTGAACTTAAGCTGACTAGTCTGTAATTCCCCATGTTGTCCTTATTTTCCTTTGTATAGATTGGCACTACAATAGAATCTCAGAGTTACAAACTGACCAGTCACCCACACACCTCACTGGGAACTGGAAGTACACAATCAGGCAGCAGCAGAGACCAAAAAACCAAAATACAAACATAGAAATCAAATACAGTACAGTACTGTAAACGTAAACTACTAAAAAAAAAAGGAAAGTTTAAAAAAAGATTTAGCAAGGTAAAGAAACTTTGTGCTTGTTTCATTTAAATTAAGATGGTTAAAAGCGGCATTTTTCTTCTGCATAGTAAAGTTTCTAAGTTGTATTAAGTAATGTTCAGTTGTAAACTTTTGAAAGAACAACCATAACATTTTGTTCAGAGTTACGAACAACCTCTATTCCCAAGGTGTTCGTAACTCTGAGGTTCTACTGTGTATTTGCCCCCTTCCAGTCCTCTAGAATCTCTTCCATTTTTTTTCTAATGGCTCAGATATCGCCTCTGTCAGCTCCTTGAATATTGGATGTATTCCATCATATTGGTTGGCTCCAACATGGTCAGGCAAGTATTAGCATTGAACCCTTTAAGAGTTTACATTTTATACCCTTTAACAATCAAGAGATGTCATTGCCAATTACTGACATCAGCTAAAAAACAACTTGAGATTGTGCACCCTTATTCCCAGTCTTAATCCAGATAAGATTTACAATCTCTTCCCCTCCTTCTTGCTGACCAAATGGGTTTTCCTTTGCATCTGGGTTTACATAGGCCCTAATTTTTAGGTAACACTGGTACGTGGGGTTGTTAGGGCCGTGCTGGCTCATTTTAAGACAGATTCTCTTTCTTATTTAAAACTAATCTGCAGTCACCCCGTTGATCAGAGGCCTTCTTTTCAGAAGCTCTCTTTTATTTTATTATTCTTTGAATCAGACATCCTCCCTTAGTTCATTTCTTCTGGCCTGTAACTCATTATTTTCAAGGCCTTCCTTCTACTTGCTAGTATGGGCCTTTCTTTACAACACATATATTTCCTTAAACAAATTTAAGATAACCCTAATTCTTTCATTTTATAGTTATCCTACAATCCCTCAAAGATCCCAGGCAGGTCATCTGCATCACTGAGAACTTTGAGGATCCCACTATTTTTCTCCATTAACCATGACTTCAACCTGCTGTGTACTAAGATTAGTGATGTTATCTCCAAATAATAACGCGTACATAATGCTTTTCATTAACACAGCTCAAAGCACTTTACAAAGAAGCGTCAGTAGCTAAGGATAAGCATGGATCTACCAAATTTTAAAGTTAACTTTCTTTTATGTATTTAAATCAAACTTCCAACATTTAAAAATCTGATTTTGATTATAAATACATTTTCTTGTAATCTTTTTCACTTTGTAGGATATTAAAATAGTCAACATCAACGCCCACCTGTGATGTTGCGGCATCAAAACCTCCACTGACACACCCATCACAGTCTTCACAGGCAAAGTGCCGATCTTTATGAACAGTGCTGAAAGGTCAAGAAGTATGATGTTAGAGGGAAATTTTAAATAAGATTGCTAAGGAAAATCCATTCACTATAGATTCATAGACTTTAAGGTCAGAAGGGACCATTATGATCATCTAGTCTGACCTCCTGCACAACGCAGGTCACAGAATCTCACCCACCCACTCCTGTAACAAACCCCTAACCTATGTCTGAGCTATCGAGGTCCTCAAATCATGGTTTAAAGACTTCAAAGTGCAGAGAATCCTCCAGCAAGTGACCCGTGTCCCACGCTGTAGAGGAAGGCAAAAAACCCCCAGGGCTTCTACCAATCTGCCCTGGAGGAAATTTCCTTCCCAATCCCAAATATGGCGATCAGCTAAACCCTGAGCATGTGGGCAAGATTCACCAGCCAGACGCCCAGGAAAGAATTCTCTGTAGTAACTCAGATCCCACTCCATCTAACATCCCATCACAGGCCATTGGGAATATTTACTGCTTATAGTCAAAGACCAATTAATTGCCAAAATTAGGCTATCCCATCATACCAGAAGTCAATATAGAACGCACAAGTCAGAGGTTGACCTACCAGCCAGACTGCTTCATAGCATCAAGAAGAAGTTGAGCATAAGGACCTAGAAAAACAATGCTGCAATCAATTTCTCTATACAAAATTTTGTACAGCAAGTAAAGTTCAGTTATTTATTACATAAAAGATAATTACGAAGTGAGATTTATGCAATTATCATTATATGGTGATGAATTGACACTGCATCTTAAAGTAAGAGCAGCATGACTTTCTTTGGAAAAGCACTGGATGAGAAGTCAATTTACAATTGTCCTAGTTCAGATTAATTAAAAATGACATTCAAAGCCACACAATGCTCAATTCACTGCAGGGCACACAGCCATAGTTTAAATAGCAAATGCTTGTGTAGAGGCCACTTCTGAATTCTGTACAGAACTTAGCGTAATGTAGTGTCAGGCCAGACCTCCACCTAAAACTTTGGTCAACCCAGCTGTGGCCTCTCAGAGAGGTGGATTTACTACGACAATAAGAAAAGTCCCTTTCTGATACTGTTAATGTAGTGTACACCCAGCCTCAGTGTATAATAATGGAGACTAAGTGTAGAATTAGTATTTGCCCTCAATCTACAGAAAAGGGCCTTCTGGGTAAAAAGAACATATAGCAGCCACTTCTGGAAGGTTATTTTCTTAATTAATTAACCAGAATTAGTGCAGATATGGAAGATGAACAAGGAAAGTTACATAGCAAGACAAAAGCCCAAGAACAATGAAGGGGCTTTTTAGAGGTGGTCACTTTAACAGAAACATCCAGTTACTCACAATTAAACCAATTCCTACAGTATCTTCACAGATGCCAAAAGCTCCAAATATCCCCCTCCCCCCCCCCCCCCGCTGCACTGCCCGCTGCACTGCCAAAATCAATACAGTAAAAGCTCTTTTATCCAGCACTTCGCCAACCAGCAGCAAGCTCTGTAAACCGGCATATCTGATCTGCACGGAAAGTCCGATTTATAGTGCGGTTGGTGTGGGGCCAGCAGGGGGCTGGAGCGTGGGAGGGGCTATGGGGCACACTCTGGGAGGGAGTTTGGGGCAAGGAGTTGGGGTGCAGGGTTCCAGATGGGGGGCTCCCCTCCGGCAGCTCCCTGTCCCTGCTATTGCTGGCGGAGGCACGGCCAGGCAGTTCTCCAGGCACGCTGCCTCCGTCCCCCGACCCCGAGTACTGACTCTGTGGCTCCCAGCCCATGGCCAGGAACTGCGGCCAATGGGAGCTGCAGCAGGTGGTGCCTTCAGACAGAGACAGCCTGGCACATGCCTGCTTGCAGAGCTGCCTGGCCACGCCTCCGCCAGGAGCAGCAGGGATGGGGAGCCACCTGAGGTGAGCACCCCCCCCGCCCTGCCCCCTGATGTGGTACCCCGAGGCCTGGCCACACCTCTGGTAAGAGCTGGAGGAGGGATATGCCACTGCTTCTAGAAGCTAGTTGAGAGAAGCATTGCCCGGAGCCTGTACCTTTGAGCCCCTCCCGCGTCCCAAGCTCCTGCCCTGATCCCCCTCCCGCCCTCCAAACTCCTCGATCCCAGCCCGGAGCCCCCTCTGCACCCCAAACCCCTCATCGCCAGCCCCAGCCGGAGCCCTTAACTCCCCTGCCCCAGCCCAGCCCCTCCCACACTCTGAACTCCTCATTTATGGCCCCACCCCACAGCTTGCAGCCCCAGCCAGAGCCCTAACCCCCCCCCACCCCCCCCGTGTCCCAGTCCCCACCCTGATCCCCCTCCTGCCCTCCAAACCCCTCGGTCTCAGCCTGGAGCCAACCCTCCTACACCTCAAATCCCTCATCCCCAGTCCCACCCCAGAGCCCGCATCTCCAGCCAGAGCCCTCACCCTGTCCATCCCCCCCCGCATCCCAACCCCCTGTCCCAGCCTGGAGACTCCCGTCCTATACCCTGAACTCCTCATTTCTGGCCCCACCCCAGAGTCCGCACCCCCAGCCAGAGCCCTCACCCCCTCCTGCACCCAACCCAATTTTGTGAGCATTTATGGCTTGCCATACAATTTCCATTCCCAGATGTGGCCCTCGGGCCAAAAAGTTTGCCCATCCCTGTCTTAGCACTTCATCGTTTACCTTTGTAAGTGTGCAAATGCCTGTCACTGTGATATTTAATGTATATTTTAAGAACAAATGCTCATTCAAAATATGTATAAGTACATGCTAATACCTTTAGCAAGGACATCTGTGTTTCACTTGCTATGTTGTGCTAGCACAGTAAATGAAGCCGCAAAACACAAGATGTTTAAATGACCTCACCCCCATTAAGAAGTAATGGACACTTATGGACACCAGGCAGGGTCCTCTGGAAGCTGAAGACTTTGTTTCCATCCCACACCACGGTCAAGTTTTAGCAAATTCGGACAAGTCAGCAAATAAGAACAGCCTTACGGATCCGTAACAGCCACTGGCCCCAGTTCGCTACCCCCGGCCCCCTGGCAGATTAGGTCAGCGAGCAGCTCTAATATCAGTAACTGCTACTGGCAGCACCGGGCAGCCGCTTCTCACACGACACCCGGCCCCTGGGCGAGAAGCTCTGCGCCCCCGGCCTGGCAGGCCCCTCAAACCCCGCGCTCAGAGCCGACCCCGCCGCGCCCCCAGGGCTCGGGAGCCCCCCTCGGTGCCTACTTGTGTCCAGGGCGATCTTCAGCATCACCCGGCACTTGTGGTTGAAGGTGAAGAGGCTGGTGGCCAGGAAGCTGCGCGGCGGCTTGGCCTCGCTGCGCCGCTCCGGGAAGAGCCGGTAACCGAAATCCTCCCCCTCGGCCACCTCCGGCGGCGGCTCGCTCCGATCCATGGGCCCGGCTCCCCGGGCGCTCACAGGCGGCTTGGAGACAAGACCCCGGCAGCGGCGGTTCCCGGGCAAAGGTCAACTCCGGCCCCGCCCCGCCAATCACCGGGGCGGCTGCGCCCCACGTGCTGCGAGCCGAGGGGCGGCGCTGGCAGCCATGACAGCAGCGCGAACGGTCGCTCGGGGTGAGTGGTCGCGGAGCGGCGCTGCGCGGGCCGGGCGGCAGCTGGGCCAAGGCCCCGTCAGGCGGAGCGCGGGTGACTCTGTTTCCAGCCCCAGCCGCGGTGCACTCTGGGAAGCGCCGGCCGCGGTTGGCGGCGCTAGCGGCGGCAGGAGGAGGCGGGAACCGGCTTAAGGTGGGGTCTGGAGAGCGCGGGGCGGCGGTTTCAACCTGTCCGGGGGCGGGGCGGCTGGGTCCCTGGTCTCCTGGCCGGGGGAGAGGGGGCACCTGTCGCGGGATGAGCCCGAGCAGTCACGTTTGCTTCCGCACCGCCAGAGAGCGGCTGCAACGGCTGGGGGCATGTGAGGCGCCAGGGACCCTGGCCTGACCCGCCTCTGCCTGTCCCTTTCCCCGTCCTCCTCAGGGCAGCGCCTGAGCCCCTGGGGGCACCAATGGGCTGTGAACAGCGCTGCTGGCCCAGTCCGTAGATGGGGAACTGAGGCCGGGAGAGAGTAAGGCCTGGGGTCAACAAAGGCACTTACGCGCATGGCTGGTGCAACCACTAGGCAAACTAGGCAGCTGCCTAGGGGGCCAAGATTTGGGGGTGCCAAAAGTAGGACCGTATATCAATCAAGAGGCTGGCAGCAGATTGCAGACGGTAGGAAGGACGTAAAAGAACCACGCTCCCAGTGAATTGCTCTCTTGCCTTTTAGAAAGCCAGTGGTTAGTGAAGTCCTTTGGTTAGATTTGCAGACTGTAGGCAGGTGATAAAAACCATGTTCCCAATGAATTGATCTCCGACTGCTGCCATTTAGAAATCCCGTGAAGTCCTTTGATTGTGAATCGATAATTCTAAAGATTGCTGTGTTGGTAGATACATTATCCTGCCTGCCCCACGCCCCTGCTGCCGGAGCAAGAGCCCAGCATTCAACTCCTCAGCCAGGGCACAGGACGGACTTGTGAAGGCAAAGCAGGCGACGCGCTCCCATTGCCCTGTTGCAAGTGCACTTGGCCCGCTGCTGCATGTCAGGGACTGGAAAGGAGAGCGCCCATTTCACCTTATGGCTCTTTGAATCCTACGCCGCCCCCCAGCCAAACCCAGATTGCACCCTATCCTCCCTCCCCAGCCAAACCCGATTCTCCAGGTGACCAAACCCAGTCTACTCCCCTTGCACTCCCCAGCCAAACCCGAACCCCCACTGACCGAACCCAGTCTGCTTCCCTTCCCCGCCTAACCTGATACCCCACTGACTCAACCTGGTCTGCTTCCCTTTCGCTCCCTAGCCAAACCCAATCCCCCGCTGACCCAAACCCATTCTGCTTCCCTTCTCCTCCTGGCCAAACTCGAACCATCACTGACTGAACCCAGGGTGCTTCTCTTCCCCACCTAACCCGTTGATGAAATTCAAAGAGTGACTCATAGTTGGTAAGTGACATGTTCTCTATCCTTTACTTTTAACAGTGAACAAGCAAAAGAACTGATAGGAATAAAATTTCATTTTTTTCAGTTTCAGTTGATACAGCCTCATGGCAGATAGAGAAAAATTGTCTGGGGCACAGTTTTGTAAGCAGAAGGCTGATAAGCAAAAAGAAGAAAGAAAGCAAGAAGGTTCGTTTCTGAGGTATCAACGTCCACTGGCCAGAGATGAAGGTAGTCCAATGCCAAAGGATCAAGCAGAGATGGAGGTCGGGATGACAGTTTCACAAGTTAAAGAAGAGTTTGAAGAACATAATCTGAATATTGAAGACGAATCATATGAAACACATGAGGATCAAAACTTGGAAGAACGTGAAAGCAAAAATGTCACTTGTTTGAATTTGAGCTTTAGAGATCCTGCTACTTGGGCCAAATGCGATGATCAAGTCAGACAAATTTTGGTGGAACATGAGCTGGAACAAGTTCAGCAGTTCGATTTCCCAAAGATAGTAAGCAAAGAAAATTCTCGACAATTAATTTCAAACGTAGGCTTGTTAATGGAGAAGAAATGCACCATCAGTGGCTGCAGTATTCCACATCAAATGATTCTGCTTTTGCTTCTGCTGCAAGTTGTTTGCCAGTTGTACTATTGGCACATCATCTCTTTCTGGAAAAGGCTCAAGGGATTGGAAAAACATGTCTGCAATTCTTTCAGAGCACAAGAAAAGCAGTCAATATTTGATAAATGTTTAAACATGGAAGGAACCTGAACTGTGATTGAAATATGAGAGAACAATTGATGAAGAACATTTGTGCTTCTTTAAGCAAGAAGAAAAGTATTGGCAGCAAATACTAAAACATCTGATTGCTTTGGTCAGAGTTCTTGGTATATAAAACCTGGCCTTTCAGGGAACACAAAACAACCTGCACACTTGTGGTAATGGGAACGTCCTCAAATTTGTGGAATATCTAGCTTTGTTTGACCCGCTTCATAGAATCATAGAATATCAAGGTTGGAAGGGACCTCAGGAGGTCATCTAGTCCAACCCCCTGCTCAAAGCAGGACCAATCCCCAATTAAATCATCCCAGCCAGGGCTTTGTCAAGCCTGACCTTAAAAACTTCTAAGGAAGGAGATTCTACCACCTCCCTAGGTAACGTATTCCAGTGTTTCACCACCCTCCTAGTGAAAAAGTTTTTCCTAATATCCAACCTAAACCTCCCCCACTGCAACTTGAGACCATTACTCCTTGTCCTGTCCTCTTCTACCACTGAGAATAGTCTAGAACCACCTCTCAGGTAGTTGAAAGCAGCTATCAAATCCCCCCTCATTCTTCTCTTCTGCAGGCTAAACAATCCCAGTTCCCTCAGCCTCTCCTCATAAGTCATGTGTTCCAGACCCCTAATCATTTTTGTTGCCCTTCGCTGGACTCTCCAATTTTTCCACATCCTTCTTGTAGTGTGGGGCCCAAAACTGGACACAGTACTCCAGATGAGGCCTCACCAATGCCGAATAGAGGGAGACGATCACGTCCCTCGATCTGCTCGCTATGCCCCTACTTGTACATCCCAAAATGCCATTGGCTTTCTTGGCAACAAGGGCGCACTGCTGACTCATATCCAGCTTCTCGTCCACTGTCTCTCCTAGGTCCTTTTCCGCAGAACTGCTGCCTAGCCATTCGGTCCCTAGTCTGTAGCGGTGCATTGGGTTCTTCCGTCCTAAGTGCAGGACCCTGCACTTATCCTTATTGAACCTCATCAGATTTCTTTTGGCCCAATCCTCCAATTTGTCTAGGTCCCTCTGTATCCTATCCCTGCCCTTCAGCTTATCTACCACTCCTCCTAGTTTAGTATCATCCGCAAATTTGCTGAGAGTGCAATCCACACTATCCTCCAGATCATTTATGAAGATATTGAACAAAACCGGCCCCAGGACTGACCCCTGGATGAGCGTCTTCGCAGGATTAAGGACAAGGAGATGCATGTACATTACCTAGGGAAAGGCATACAGAATGAACTTATTCAGCTTCTATCCAATGCCATCAAACAAAAAATCCTAGCATCTGCTCGTGCTGCAAAATACTTTTCAATCATTCTAGATTGTACACCAGATGCAGGCCATGTTGAACAAATGACCATGAACGTTCGGTTTGTGGATAGGCCTACTTCAGAGACAGAGAATGAGACTGAATCAGTATGCATAAAGGAACACTTCTTGGGATTGGTGTCGCTTACGGAGACAACTGGAGCTGGTATGACAGAAACTATTCTTCATCAGTTAGAAGAGATGTCACTGCCTATAGAAAACTTGCGTGGTCAAGGCTACGACAATGGGAGCAATATGAAAGGGAAAGAAAATGGTGTCCAACAAATAATTTTGGATATTAATCCACGAGCCTTTTTCATTCCTTGCAGTGCACATTCATTGAATGTGGTTGTTAGTGATGCTGCAAAGTGTTGTTTGGAGGCAACCGCCTTCTTTGATTTAGTACAACATGTTTATGTGTATTCCTCTGCTTCTACACATCACTGGGAAGTTCTAACACACCACGTATCTAATCTCACAGTTAAACCATTGAGTGAAACAAGATGGGAAAGTCGAATTGATGCCTTGAAACCTCTTCGCTATCAGCTTGGTGACATCTATGATGCTCTGCTAGAGATCTATGATAACACTACTCTAACTGGATCATCTGGCAATATGTCACAAGTTGATGCAAAGGATCTTGCAAAAGCCATTTCTAGTTTCAAGTTTCTTGTTTCTCTTGTTGTGTGGTATGACATATTGTTTGAGATCAACATGATTAGCAAACAACTTCAGGCGAAAGAATTTGACATAAGTGATGCCATTAATCAACTTGGAGAAATCAAGAAGTTTCTTGTAGGCCACAGAATTGACATAGACTTTGAGAAAACATTGGTAGATGCAGGTGAACTTGCGGAGGAGTTGGATGTACTGGCACTTTTTGAACCAGATACAATCTGTATTAGAAAAAAGAGGAAGCAGTTCACATATGAAGCAGATGACAAACCTATTTATAATCCAAAAGAAAAATTCAAAGTGAACTTTTACTTTGCAGTCATCGACACAACAATACATTCGGTTGAAGAAAGATTAACATTGATGCAGCAAATTAGTTCAGTATTTGGCTTCCTATATGATGTTTACAGTTTGCAAAATACAAGACCAAAGCAAATTATGGAACATTGCTTGAATCTGGAGCAAGCTTTGCAACATGGTGAATCCAAAGGTATTGATGCCTTTGACTTGTGCAATGAATTGCAAGCTATTACAAGACAAGTCCAAAAAGTGCATCACCACAACATGTATTGAACTTCCTTTGGAAAAATAAGCTGACAGATAGTGTCCCCAACACAGTTACTGCTCTTCGCATCCTCTTGACTCTCCCAGTTTCTGTGGCCAGTGGTGAGCGAAGCTTCTCGAAGCTCAAGTTGGTAAAAACATATGTGAGAACGTCAGTGTTGCAACAAAGACTTGTTGGGCTATCTACCTTGTCAATAGAACATGACATTGCTTGCAGCATTGACTTGGAGGAACTTGTTTCTAAATTTGCTAAACTGAAAGCGTGGAAAAATAAATTCTAAATTATAACGTGTTAGTCTGTGACAGTATATTGTGTTTAATGTATGTGATTTATTTTAAGATCCATGCTATTTTGTGCAAAGTGAAAACAATAATAATGTCAACACTGTCAGGTTATTCATTTATTTTGATTAAATATGTAGACTAAATAGTGAAATTAATAAATTTTCAAGCCGAGCGTGTATTAATTCTAATGAACAATGCCACATTATGCAGTATTCATTTTTGAAAGATTTTAATAAGCGATGCTCTGGGGGGGCGTGGGGCGCAAGGTGGAAGTTTCGCCTAGGGCGCAAAATATCCTTGCACCAGCCCTGCTTAGGCGTTGCAACGCCGAGCATCCTGGGAACAACCCTGGGATCCACTGAGCCTGAGTCAGCTGCTGAGATGCCGCTACCATGCATGGGAGAGTTAGGCACCTTAAACTGTGATCTACACCAGTGCTTGTCAACCAGGGGTACATGTACCTGCCAGGGTATGCAGAGGTCTTCCATGGGGTTACATCAGCTCATCTAGAGATTTGACTATTTTTTCAAGAGGCTACATAAAAAGCACTAGTGATGTAACTACAAAGTAAATGACTTGTTTATACTGCTCTGTATACTATGCACTGAAATATAAGTATTATATTTATATTCCAGTTGATTTATTTTATAATTATATGATAAAAATGAGAAAGTATGCAATTTTTCAGTAGTAGCGTGCTGTGACAGTTTTGTATTTTTCTGTCTGATTTTGTAAGCAAGTAGTTTTTAAGTGAGTTGAAACTTGGGGTATACAAGACAAATCAGACTCCTGAAGGGGGTACGGTTGTTTAGAAAAAGTTGAGAGCCACTGAGCTACAAAGCCAGCATGCTAGGAAGGTGAAGCTTGCATAAAATAGCCAGGGGTGTGTGTGTCCTAAGCTCAGTTGTTCTCAAAGGGGTAGGTGCCTCAGTTTGGGCAGTGAGGAGGCACCTGTCTCTGTTAGCGATCTATAGTCAGGAACCCATCTCTTGGAGTAATCAGAGGAGTGCTCTTAGTCTTCTCTGTTGATGCTGCTCCACTTCGAATCAATGCTTAAATAGCCATTGGGCCACAGAGAAAATGAACTGACTCTGTAAACTGGTGGTTAGGGCACCCCAGGAGACCTCAGGTCCAGCCTCCCTGCTCCAAATGATTATTTAAGTATTTATCCAAAGCTGAGCAACTACCACAGGGCAGATTGAGGGTGCTTTATGTGACCCGGGGTGCCTATGGTAGTCCTCACTGAAAATGCCAAAGTTGGGGCAGGCTGCGAAAAGGAGAGCAGATGCTCTCAGAACTGGTGGTTAACACTGACATTAGACTCTCCAATCAAAGTGTTCTGATTCCCCACACTGGTTATCAAGAAGCTGAGAAAAGAAATCACACAGCTCCCTTTATTGCATTCCAGTAAGATGAGGAGTTATTTTAAAAAACTGCTCACTATACAAAATGTTCTTCTGAATCGCAAAGGGCCATTACCAGACCAATTTTAGTTTGGATCTTACCCACAATACCATGTTGCCAGGCAATCTTTTAGTATCTAAAACTAAAGGTTTATTAGAAAAGAAAAGGAAAAAAACAAGAAGAGAGTTGCTAAATGGTCCAAGTAGTCAGATACATACTTAAGAATTCATAGTCCATATATCAGGTTCTTAGCAATATTGGTAAGTTTGCTGGCTTGAAAGACCCTGTGGAACTATGGATGTAAAATATTAAACTGTTAAACGGTATACCAATACGTATTAGTCTTACCGTTCATCCACCTCCTTCCGATCAGCTGGTAGAAGTCCTTGCTGAGGGCAGGGCCTGTGTGCAGATCTCCAACAGGTTCTTCTGCAGTAGAGATGCCATTTTGGGATACTGCAAGAGGTGAATTATGGCACCAGGAAGAGATCACTGGGAGCCCAGCCCCTTCTTAAAGGGGCCGAGTCGATATTAACGATATTAAAAAAAGGTCCCTCCAGCCCCACAGACCTGAGAAGAAATACTTGCACAGACCCAGGGGTGACGACCCTGGCGGAAGGATACTACTCGCTAGGCCAGGAAATGCCTGGCAGCGCAGGGAGGCAGGATGAGCAAACTACCAGTCCTGGGGCTTCGCAGGGAATGGCCAGCCAGGCAGGGGGAGCACATTTAGGGTGGGGGCGCAGGGGCTGCAGGCCCCGTTGGGGGATAAAGTAGTCCCTGGCCTCCCGCCTGTGCCACTGGAAGGGGTTTGGCTGCGGAGGGGATGGCGCGCTGGTTGGTGCTGCAGTTTCAGCTGATTATTGAAGGGAAAGGAAGCTGCTGCTGGGGTGGTATGGAGCATCTGTGGAGGCCACGTCAGCACAAACTAAGTACCTGGGGCTCCTCTTCCTTTTCCTGGGTACTGAGGGTGCAAGTGGGTGCTGGGCCCTCTCTACTGCCTTAAGCTCTCCTGGCTATGCCTGTTGTGTCACCCCTGGTATGAGCTCAGCTGTCCTTCCCCATCTGTCTAGGACAAGGGAGAGGGGAGACGTGCCATTGTAAGCATTGTGAGGTCCCAATTGGTTAACTGGTTAAATGATACAATTTTTATTATTTAAACGGGTACTTTTTAAAATGATATTTACATTCCTGCCTGGAACACATCCAAAGCTTGGCTGTGTCATTCAGTCCTTTGTTCAGAACTTCAGTTTGCATAGAACTTACTCCAGAGGCAAGAAGCAGGATTGAAGATAAAATGGAGACAATACAGCTGCCTTTTATATCCTTTAGTATGTGGCTTGCATACAGCATCACACCTCACATCAAAATATCCCATTGCTCAGTGATTAGAGCCCTTTCGTGAGATTTCAAATCCTTCCTGCCCATCAGGCAGAGGGGGGAATTGAACCTGAATCGTCCACGTCCCAGGTGACCACTGCGCTAAATATTGGAAGACAACTCCTCCTTTGAGCAGATTTTGAATGGGACCTGATCTGATAGGTACCCACAGTCCACCTACCAGATTGGGCTCTGCACACAAGATAGGCAAATGAATACCTATCTTCTCCCAGTTTGTGCATCACTCTGGCGTTAGGCATCCAGATGCCTGGAGTGAGGCAGCAGTGTAAGTGCCCAGAGGCAGGAATTAAAATGCAGAGGTAACCTGTAAACTTACGCACCAAGTAAGTTTAGGTGCCTGTGGGGTTTGGTGGGAGTTTTGTGAATCATGGTGCAGTTTAAAACTGGGTTTTAGGTGCCTAAAGCTGAATTTTAAGTGCCTGAATTTAGGTTTAGGCACTCAAGTGCCTTTGTGGATCGGGGTGTAAGTGAATTGCCCAAGATTGCACAGGAAGTCTGTGGCAGAGCTGTGAATTGAATCTAGGTGTCCTGACTAGATAACGGAGGGAGAGGAGTTATTTTAATTAAGGGCCAATGTGGACACAAGAACAAATGGATATAAACTCGCCATCAACAAGTTTAGGCTTGAAATTAGGCACAGGTTTCTAACCATCAGAGGATTGAAGTTCTGGAACAGCCTTCCAAGGGGAGCACTGAGGGAAAAAAACCTAACTGATTTCAAGACTGAGCTTGATAAGTTTATGGAGGGGCTGGTATGAGAGGACTGCCTACAATGGTGTGTGGCCAATGGGCAACTGCTAATAGCAAAAATCCCCAATGGCTGGAGATGGGACACTAGATGAGGTGGGCTCTGAGTTACTACAGATAATTCTTTCCAGGTATCTGCATGATGGGTCTTGCCAATATGCTCAGAGTCTAACTGATTGCCATATTTGAGGTTGGGAATTTTCCCCTGGCTCATCTGCAGCATGGGGTACAGGTCAGTTGCAGGTTTGAACTAGTGTAAATGGTGAACTCTCTGTAACTTCAAGTCTTTAAACCATGATTTGAGAATTTCAGTAACTCAGCCAGAGTAACTCAGTAGATGGGTGAGGTTCTGTGACCTGCAATGTGCAGGAGGTCAGACTGAAGATCAGGATGGTCCCTTCTGACGTTAAAGTCTATGACACTCCCAATCCAGTGATTGGTCTACCATAGACCATCCTTTCCTCCCCACTTTCCTTATGTATGTAACTGTATATGTTAATTTTAGCAGCATGTCTTTTTATCACATGCTTGTGGAATCCTATGCCAAAATATCATAATTTGTTCAGAAAGGATCCTTACCTTGTTCACCTGGTTAAAGGCTTCCCTAATTAATATCTCTTATTGTCCTCCACAGGTTGAGAGGTATGAATAGAGAGACTTTAGTATGCAATGGAATTCCAAGGTCTTTGCTTAGGTCCCTATCCTCCAAACTCTTAAACATGCAGTTTACAGGGTTCTAAATTATCAGGATCAGTGCTGGAAAGGGACCTGAGCATTGGTGTGCTCAACTCAATGAAGACCTCTGCTCATTTGCAAAAAAACAAACAAGATGTTCGGAAGCATAAGGAACAGGCTATAGAATAGCAAGAATATGAGAAACAGAAGAGAGCCAAATTCAATACTAATATTTTTTTCAAATAACACATAATTAGATTATAGAACTCATTGTAACAGGATGTCAGTGAGGCCAAGAAATTAGCAGGATTCAAAGACATTTATATAGATAGTAAGAATAGCCAGAGTTATAATAGTTAATGGTTACCAAAAAAATAAGTAGGGATATAAAACTTCATTTGTAAAGGTTTGAAACAATCTCTAATTTTTACAGATTAGGATGAGACCTTCATGGAAGACATATTATCCCACATCTGTCTATTACTGGGTTTCTTGCAGTTCCTCTGAAGCATCTGTTGCCAGCCACTTTGGAGGCAGGATACGAGACCACTGGTCTGATCCAATGCTGCAATTCCTACGTTCTAAATTCATTGCAACAATTTAGTAAAATGACCATGGCATCATTCAGGATAGTTCAAGGAGAGCATCTGTTCAGTGTGCAGCAGTAGTCAAAAACAAGCAAAAAGTTACACTGTATAAAGAATGTGGGTTAGTGATCATGAAAATATTATCTTTATTTTAGGTAAGGCTATCTAATGTTAAATTCTGGTCATCCTGTCTCAAAACAGATATACAAGAAATAGGAGTCTAGGACTCTGAAAACTTTAAGGTGTGGCAAGAGTAAAGAGATTAGTAGTATCTAATTGAGAAAGTATAAAAATAACAGGGGACATAATGGTAATATACAAAATAGTGACTGGAATAGTGGAGAGAGGCCCCATCCGCAGGCCCCATCCCTGCATCTCCCACTGGCTATAGAATGAGTACTTTTTATAGTTGCAGATTTTTTGTTAAATGTTAACTTTAAGAAGCCAATTTCCTTGTTTTTTCACACAAGATTGTGTGATTACAACATTTTGAAAAATTATTGAAGCATATTTCCTTTAATACAAGATCACATAGTTGTCACCTTCTGGATACTTCCTTGACTTGCTCCTTAAAGAGGTGATACACCTTAGCCACAATAACGAAAAACAAGACTTGTTTCTTTTCAGATGTTTCAGTATGTCAGAAAAGTTATAACTTTCCTTCATTTTAGTAACCTGTTCTCTTCTCATCTCCTTACTTTTTCCTACGATGTCTTTGCTCATACTGGTGGGAAGATTCAGTCATCCATGCAAAGTAATTCAGTCGAGTTCAGGCATGATTTTTTTTTTCATTTTGCAGAAACTAGTTTTCTTCAATAATTGCTTTTGATTCTCATCAAAAACCTGTTTTTCTCCAAATTCAACAGGTAACAATGACTTCACCGAATAAAGCACTAGAGCTACAGCTGCAAATGAAGCAAAATGCTGAAGAGCTGCATGATTTTGTGAGAGAATTAGAAAGCTGGGAAAAAGATATTAAGCAGATGGATTCTGAATTGATGAAACAGAGTGGTGCCCCAGAAGAGGTAAATTCAAGAGTCCAATCTCAATATTAACACAGCTATTAATAAAAAATGGTGGTATTTGTTTAATAATTTATCATTTAATTTTGTTTTTCTTTGCACAGATTAAGATCCAAAGTGATTCTCATTTTAATGTTCTAGGGATACATTACTGCTGCTCCTCAAGGATATTTCATAAAGACTAAGGATCAGTATCTCCTAAACCCCCCCTTTTTTTTTTCCTCACCAGCAACATGTATGATCAAAGTACATGCAATGCTACCCTGCTGTATGTTTAAAGAATTTATTTACGCTGGGCCAAATTCTACCTTGCACTACAGGCTGTCCGTGGCCCCACTAAGTCACGGGACCCTGGTCAGCCCCCTCCTGGCCCTGGCTAAAGTGGCCATCTATAAAACCAGGGTGAGGAGGTTGGCCAATGGAGTCTCCTGTGACTGTGGGGCCTATTTCCAATCCTCTGTCCATTCACATTTCCGGGCAGAGTTCCTCTGGGCAGCGTCCACTGACTCCCTTGATGCCTTTGAGGAGCAGTGGGCGCTGTCCGTGGTTCTCTGCTCGGTGTCCCCGTCCGGTTCCCTTCGTTTGACCCTTTGACCGCACTCCTGTCCCTGTTGTTCATTAGTTGTCCCCCGTAATTATTTGGTTTTCCAGGTCCTGTGGACCCCCCCTTATGCTGGGGGGATCCTTTAGCAGTGGGCGGGCAAAGCCCGCCCACTTCCTGGATCCCAATATGGCTACTCTGCTGTACCCAACTGGCCTAGGTCTATCACAGTGTGCGTGCGTGTGTGTGTGTGTGTGTATATATATAATCTTCTTACTATATGTTCCATTCTATGCATCCAATGAAGTGGGCTACAGCCCACGAAAGCTTATGCTCTAATAAATTTGTTAGTGTCTAAGGTGTCACAAAAAACTACAGACGGAGTTAGAGAGAGTACCATGTCACGACCTAACTATCATCACGGGAGACCTGAATGGCAAGGTCAGTAAGGACAATACAAACAATGACAGAGCAATGGGAAGACATGGGTATGGCACCATGAATGAAAACAGAGAAAGGCTTGTTGATTTCTGTAATATGAATGAACTGTTTGAACCTATTTGAACATCATGAAATTCACAAGCTGACATGGTGTTCTCCAAATGGCAGAGATAAGAACCAGATTGACCATATCATGATCAGTGGCAAATGGGGACGCTCACTGACAGATGTGAAAGTGAGAAGGAGTGCATATGTTGGCAGCGACCATCACCTTGTGACAGCCTCCATCAAGCTAAAACTGAGAAGTGTGGGTCCACCGAACAAGGGACATAGACATTATGATATTGACAAGCTAAAGTCCCTGAAGCACAGAAAGCCTCCATTCTGCAGTTAAAGTACAGGTTTCAAGCACTTGCAGACCTTAATAAAGAGGAGGGGAATGCAGATGAGGAGATCAGCAAGAAGAGGGACAAAGTTATAGCAATTTATAAACAGAGTAGTGATGCCTGTCTAGGCTACAGGCAGAAGAGAAGGAAGGAGTGGATTTTACCCAGCACGTGGAATGTCATAGAAACCAGATGAGCCCTGAAGAAAAAAGTTTTAGACACAAACTCCCAGAAGCTAAAGGACAAATACCACAAGCAGTATAGCAAGGTACACTGGAAGGTCAATTTGTGAAAGCAGACAAATAGCATTATATTGATAATCTGGCAACAGAAGCAGAGGATGCAGCTGCTTGTGGTGAAAAAGGAACCATCTGCAAAATGACGTGGCTTATCAGTGGTAAATGGCAGCCACCAACAAACACTCTTATCAGGAACAAAAAAGGACACCTACTCACAACTGAAAAAGAACAAGAAATACGCTGGACAGAGCATTTCAAAGAATTGATGAACAGGGAGCCACCTAAAGAGGAAGCAAACATCCAGGAGGCAGAAGATCTTGATATCAACACAGACACCCCAACTAAGGAAGAGATCATTCAAGCCATCAAATCCTTAAAAAATGGGAAAGCTCCTGGCAAGGATAACTTGAATGCAGAATTGTCCAACGTAAATCCTAAATAAGCAGCATGTATCCTGGCTCCTCTATTTACATCAGTGTGGGAAAGGGAAAAAGTGCCAAATGAGTGGAGCAATGGGGTTATAGTGAAGATACGAAAGAAAGGAACTCTCAGTGATTGTAATAACTGGCGTGGTATCACACTTTTATCTGTACCAAGCAAAGTATTGTGGAAGATTATAGTCCAGCGAATATCAGAGGCAATTGATAGTGTTTTCAGAAAAGAGCAAGCTGGTTTTCGGAAAGGGCATAGATGCACAGACTAGATCTTCACTCTACAAAACATAATAGAACAGTGCTTAGAATGGCAACGGCAACTCTGCATAAATTTCATAGACTTTGAGAAGGCTTTTGATAGCATTTACAGGACCAGCCTATGGCGCATTCTGCGGGCATACGGAATCCTTTCCGTACAATCAACATCATCAAAAGCTTCTATTTCAACTTTACGTGCAGTGCTGATCACAGGGAGCTCAGTTTTGAAGTCAAAACAGGAGTACGTCAGGGGTGTGTCATGTCTGCAATCCCCTTCCACATTGCTATCAATTGGGTAATGCGGCCTACAACAGAAGACATTCCAAGAGGCATTAAATGGACACTTCTCATCCCTTGAAGACCTGAACTTCACAGATGATGTCGCTCTCCTGTCACATACTCAACACTATATACAAGAAAAAACCACTCAACTCAATGCATTCAGCCAGCAAATTGGACTGAAAATCTACTGCAATAAGACAGATATCATGACCTTTAATATTGCCTCACCATTACCTATATGGATAGAGGATTATGTTCTCACCAATGTAGAAACATTCACATACTTTGGCAGCACCATCAGCCAGGATGTTGGAACAAGCCAGGATATCCGGAACAAAATCAGTAAAGCCAGGAACACCTTCAGGAGCTTAAATACTGTCTGCAAATCATCAAAATACAACACCAAAACCAACCTTAAGATTTATCAGAGCTGCGTACTTTCAACACTACTTTATAGTGCAGAATGCTGGAGAATGAGAAAGTATGACATGTCCAAACTGTCTTCATTCCATACAACCAGCCTCAGAAAAGTCCTACATATCTTTTCGTCCAGTACAATCTCAAACCAAGATCTGTTGACACAGTGCAGCCAAGAGGATCTGAGCACCATCATTGCCAGGAGGTGCTGGAGATGGATTAGTCATGTGCTTTGGATGGAAACTGATTCTATCACCAGAATAGCAATAAGATGGACACCTGAAGGCAAGCAAAAACGAGTCCTCCTGAAAAAAACATGGAACAACATGGAAGCCGACTTGAAAAACCTGGGGCACAGCTGGGGAACCGTTGAAAGACTTGCCAGAAACAGACAGGAGGAGCTTCATCACTGCTCTAAACACCAGAGGTGTAATAGGAACATGATGATAATGAAATCCTCTTTGATGTACTCTTCTGAGAAGTCCTGTTGATATCACAGGGCTCCCTGCATAAGTAAGGCAAATAGGATTTGGCCCTCTACAAGTAAACTGATGCTTCAGTATAAAACTGTAAAAGAATTTAACAGCCACTACAATATGTGGAGGTGTATGGTTTCTTTCTGTGCAGTGTAACTTTGTGTAGAATCCTGGATCCATTGAAATAAATGGCATAACTCCCATTGATGTCAGTGAGGACAGTTTCACCCTCTGCACTCAAATGGATAATTAATATTCGTATGAAATGTGCCACTGGCTTTTAAAATGTTTTGTGTTTCAGAGGAAAGAAAACACATGGAGACTTACAGAATCAGCACGTTTCCCAGTCAAACATGCATGTTACAGATTTTTTTGCTCTTCTTTCCTTTTTATCCAAAATATTATACATCTATTTATGTCTGAAATTCAAATCCAAAAAATTAACTGAATCTTGTTTTACATAATCATAAAGAGGTTCAACCATGGTAAACATCTTAATGTTTGTATTTTTTATATTGCATTTAAAACTTCCTGTTAGATTTATATTATCCATAAGGAAAATCTTTGTCAGCTTGTGGAGCAGCATCAGCGTGAACATTATTTGAGTGGACCTACAAAGCCGGGTGACAAACAGTTTTCTTCAAAATGTTTTGGATTTAGGGAAACCTAATCTAAAACAAAACTTGAGCCTATCTTACCTCAGAATTGTGACACTATAAGGTCTTATGCACTTTCATTTACATTTATTTACAAAGATTTTCATTTTCCAAAATACTTGTGAGCATTAAAGTTTACAGACTCTCAGAAGAGAACGCCAGTCATGTGTTGATAGTAACAAAAGCTGTACTGCCTTAAATCTGCCTTCATCTTTAAGACATGCAGTTTTCAATCATCCTTTGTTTTAAAAATTAAAAGTATTTTACTGTAAATGTTATCCTATCTCATCTGAAAAAAAAAATCTCATAACTATTTCTCTAAGTTAAAACTACACTGAAATAACTGTTGTTCTACCTAGAATTTACCACCAATTCGAAATGAGGCATATAGGAAAAAGAAGAAGAGCAAAGCTAAAGTACCTTCTAAGAAAACAACTGAGGAAAACAAAAAAAACAAGATAAAATCTTATGACTATGAAGCATGGGGAAAGCTTGATGTGGTACGTTATTCCAGTTATATGGTATACTTATCTCATGTGTCATGCCTAATTGATACTATTGCTTAATGTTATATTTCATTAGTGCCTAGAGTCCTGCTAGGTTGGTTCCCAATTGCACTAGGTATTGAAAAACAGAAAATAACACCCCTGCCCCAAACAGCTTACATTTTGGTCCTTGAAAAGATGTGAAATAGGATACTATAATTTATTTTAAATACATTAGGTGTGAATTATTCCACAGTAATTACGCCCTGCTCTGGCTCATATCATAAATTTTTGGCATTAAGAAAAAATGGTTTTAAAAATAGTGTTTTATTTTAAATGTAAAATAATTCTGCAAGTAGTAGTTCAGAGTTGTCATAAATGTAAAGGGAAGGGTAAACCCCTTTAAAATCCCTCCTAGCCAGAGGAAAAATCCTCTCACCTGTAAAGGGTTAAGAAGCTAAAGATAACCTCGCTGGCACCTGACCAAAATGACCAATGAGGAGACAAGATACTTTCAAAAGCTGGGAGGAGGGAGAGAAACAAAGGGTCTGTGTCTGTTGGTATGCTGCTTTGCCGGGGACAGAACAGGAATGGAGTCTTAGAACTTTTAGTAAGTAATCTAGCTAGGTATGCATTTAGATTATGATTTCTTTAAATGGCTGAGAAAAGAATTGTGCTGAATAGAATGACTATTTCTGTCTGTGTGTCTTTTTTGTAACTTAAGGTTTTGCCTAGAGGGATTCTCTGTTTTGAAGTTAATTACCCTGTAAGGTACCTACCATCCTGATTTTACAGGGGTGATTCCTTTACTCCTATTTACTTCTATTTCTATTAAAAGTCTTCTTGTAAGAAAACTGACTGCTTTTTCATTGTTCTCAGATCCAAGGGTTTGGGTCTGTGGTCACCTATGCAAATTGGTGAGGATTTTTACCAAATCTTTCCCAGGAAGTGGGGTGCAAGGGTTGGGAGGATTTTGGGGGGAAAGACGTGTCCAAACTACGTTTCCCAGTAAACGCAGTTAGAGTTGGTGGTGGCAGTGGATATTCCAAGGACAAAGGATAAAATTAATTTGTACCTTGGGGAAGTTTTAACCTAAGCTGGTAAAAGTAAGCTTAGGAGGTTTTCATGCAGGTCCCCACATCTGTACCCTAGAGTTCAGAGTGGGGGAGGAACCTTGACAAGAGTAGAAGGAGAAGAGCATGTGAGGTGAATATTTAACATTTTTATTGTAAGTTTTTATGGAGGTATTGGTTAAAGAAGGTGGTATACATATTTTTAAAACATTTTTGGCATCCCAGTTTATTACTATTATGTGTGAATAAGCTTTGTGATTAACATGTTTTTAAAACAAAATATTCGGAAAATAGTTTCTTAAAGTACCTGCCAAACACTGAGTTCATGAGCTCATGCTGCTTCTGCTGCTATTGACATTGTAAGCATCCAGACCAATGCAAGAATTGTATTGAATTAAGCTGTTGTGTAAAGGCTGCATACATTCTGTTAATTATTTGGAATCAAACACATTTAACCTGTGAAAGTTTTGGAGCTGAAGTCTTACTAGTGTAGTGTCTCTTAACTAGGTTCCTGAAGTGAAAGCAGCATCGTGTTTAAAAGGAATGGAAACCTTCAGGATACCAATAGGATGCCTCTTATGAATTTTAGTCTCAGGTTTCTCATTGGATATGTCTGACTAATGCTACACAGTTAGGTTTACCCAAGGAGGTAACAGCTTACAGAAACTGGAGATTTGAGGATGGCTATTTTTAAAAATTAACTTTGATTACAATTTTTTAATGTTTCTGTAGCTTTGAGGTAGATATATGCTTAAATTATATTTAAATATAACTGATTAACTTTCGTCTGATGGGAGTCCAGTATTTAAGGTCTTTTAAAACTTTGATCTGATCTGAAAACTAAAATACTCAGTAGAATGAGTATTAAAATACTAAGCGCATCCCACTTTTATTGACATTTCAGAAAAGGGTAGAATCTATGTGAGGTTTAGCATGTTATCAGCGATTAAAATGTTTGAATAAGCATTGGGTGTGGAGCGGGCTTTTGGGATGACAAATATTTCCCTGTAAGAGTGAACTTTTTCTTTGCTGTGTGGTGCGTTTAGCATGGCTGTACAGATACTAAATGAAACATGGTAAGTGCAGAGAGACCTCTTGTTTGTATATGAATAAATTTTTCCAAGTACAAAATTGTAAACTGAGATAAACTAAAACTGGGTGCAGTGAATACACTGTAATACTGTGAAACAAATCACGATTTTGTAATCAAAACTGCGTGTGAAAGCTTTTCATTTAATCATGACTTATTGTGCCACATACACATTTTTAAAAATGATAATGAAAAAACGATAACCACTGTTAATTTTAAATGTTACGGTTTGGATTACGGATTACAAATTGAGTGGTCTCCAAACATACATTGCAATCCCTGTTGCAAATTCATTTCACAATTCATTAAGGCCTGAATTCAGGAAAGCACTAAAGCATGTGCTTAAATTCTTTCTTGATTTAGAGAAACCTGAATAGGAATCTAAAATGCCTGATGTAGAGTGGACATTCAGATAGTTCAGGGTTTTTTGTGAACTTCATGGAGTATGGCTGTGTTCTAGTCACAGAAAATAGTTCTGTATTTCAAACATTTTATGGTGTATATTTTCAAATTTATGCAATTTTATATTGCATGTACAGCTGTTACTAAGCACCAACCATAGCACCATTATCAGTGTTTAAATTTCTGTAATAACAATGAGCATTTTATAAGAACCCAAATAGAATAACTTAGTTTTACTATTTTTAGTGTGTTGTTTTGTTTTATTACCTTTGTGAATATTTCAAAATCAGTTTACAAAATTACAAGTCTATACGTTCTTAGGCCTCAATGCTGTATAGAGATCTGCACAAGTGAACCCCTGTGGCTGAGCAAGATCGCAACCTTAGTTAAATAAAGACAAAACAAAGTACTGCCAGTAGTACTTGTAATAATTGAAAGATGTATTTTTAAAAATCCTGTGTCTAGTTTGTCCTTTATCGATATCTAGTTATAATTTGTATGGAGTCGTGGATTATAATGAACATTATACACGTGAATTTATTTTGTGTTTTTAGGACAAAATACTTGAAGAACTGGACAAAGAAGATAGTACCCATGATTCCTTATCTCCAGAATCGGACTCCGAAGAAGATGGAATTCATATAGATGCAGAAAAAGCTCTTGCTGAGAAAGAAAAGGTTATTGCAGCATTAAATGACCCTTAAAAAAAAAAAATGATGCAGACATTTGAACATTGGCTGTTGCTTCAAGTCATTGTCCACATGGATTCCACTTCTGGTGAGCATGTGCCCATAACAGATTCTTTTAGACAGCAGTGTCCGTTGGGACCATGCTCATACCCTACATACACTTGAACTGCACCACCCTCTCCACACTCATACTCCCTTGCCCCCGGAAAGGACATAAAGGGAGCAATGGGCCCAGTTATCCCTCACTTCTTTCTTACTGCTCCTGACAGCAAGAGAGAACTGTTGCAGTGTCCACATACTCCGTGCACTGACCTGTTAGTTGTCAGGATAATTAGCATTGTTTATTAGTGTAGTTAGTTAATAGTTACTTTGTTACACCATTTGGCTTAAAAAAAAATTAGATTAGATTTGGAGTTTACCTGGTACTTAGTTGATATGGCTAAAACTAAATCCCTGGGATTTAAAACTCGTCCTTCTTGAAAGGCAGCTATGTTGTTTAATGATGGACAGTCTTGGTGTTTCTTCTGCCTTGGTGAGGGACAGAATCCTGATAAGTGTTCAGTCTGTTCCTATTCCAAGAGCATGCACAAAGCCACTGAGGCTCATCTGAAGCTCTACTTTTAGAGCACTAATGAGGGCCTCTTCACAGCCCAAGGCTAAAAAGTCCTGCTTCCTCGGTCTATTTGAATGAGCACTCTGCTGAGCTGTGGCTCTACACCAAGCTCCTAGGCACTTTCTTAATCTAAAATTACCGAGTCTGACAGGACAGAGAAGAACTCCTCTACCCAGTCATTGTCTGAAAGCGGTTGGAAGCAGTGCCGCTCCAGGATCAAGCACACATATGGTCACCCATCCTGGTGCCCAATAAAGACAGACAAAAGACTTACCATGACTCAAGATATGATGCCCCTCAGGCAAAAGGCAGTTGGTAACCCAGACTGGGTTCCTCTGATGCCTTGGTACAGTTAGTCACCAGGAACTCATGGCACCATCTGAAACCATGGTCTTCATTTCCCTCAGTACTGCCATTGAAACATCTACACTTGAGCCTCGGTGCCCATGACTAAGACTTCATCTCCACAGTGCAGATGTTCCCAGCAGTGACGTTTTAGGTACCCATTTGTCTAATGGTCACCAGGCTACTGGAGTCACCCCTGCTATCTGCATCATTTAGCAGAGGTGCTTCTGCCTCAGTGCCGACTTCTGATGTGGCTATGGTAGTGATGAACTCACCTGTTAAATTCTGTCACTTGGTTGTGGGGGACCCTAGAACACCTGACAAGATAGCTTCCCCCATTAAAGGAAGCATATTCATTTTCTTCTTGCCCTTCAGAGTATAGCAGGAAGATATTTCCACATACACCTCACTCTTCCTCGTATAAACCTTACTGGTCAGATAGATTCTAGAGAGTGCCATTATAGGCATAGACATCAGGAAACTTGAGGAGAACATTCTTTGTGGCTTCACCCCCATGGCCTCCACTCCTGTGTAATTCCAGGACACCTTGTGCTGCCCTTATCCTCACTCTTCTCCTGCTCTGTAGTTATATCTCTCTCTCCTACAAGACCCCATAGATTTACTCAGCAGGGTCAGTTAGTACAGTCTCACAGTCTGCGACAACAAGACCATGACAATGAAGAATAGCAGCTGGAGAAGGAAGAACACTTATTCTAAACAGCAATTCCTTCTCTTCACTTCTTCTCCTAGATAGATAGATGATTTCAGGATCTTCTGAGAGCTTTTAAGGCACACAGCAGATATGTTAGAAATTCTGGTAGAGGTAGTATAGGAAAATCCACACAAACTACTAGGTATCCTGTACTCTTTCATGTCTTCAAGTAGCCTTACCATGCCCATTAATGAAGGCTTGTTAGAACAGTTAAAATCTTGTAGTAGACCCAAGCACCAATGGCACCTAATTCCAAAAAAGCTGACAAGCAATATCAAGTTTCCTTTTAGGGATCATTGAGCCCATTCTGCCTTTTGATGTCCTTGGGTGGGTGGGAACATCACAAAGGTATCTAAGGCACAGATATGGTCCCAATGGATGCGGCTGAAAGGATCTGATCTCACATGCATGGGACACATGCACACCAGAAGCAGAATCTGAGTGGACAACACAGTCTCAAAGAACCACAGTTGCTGTAGGTTAAGTAACCATTCTTTTCTCTCTCCCCTCCAATTTCAGCTAGGATGTATGTCGTCTTCATTTTGCCAAGGCCCACGATTCCTTATATTCTTCTGAGTGAGAAGATTCCCTTCTGATCTTTGCACAGCATTTAAGTCAACTTTCTGCTTGTTAAAGGGGCTAGGTTGTTGAGACTGAACCTCCCTATCTTAGATATAGCACAGCTATAGAAATACTGTTCTGTCTCCCCTTCCTCCACCACCTTGCCAGCAATTCTCATCCTGGACCTAAAGTAGCTAAATCTAGGAGTGAGAGAGTAGTTCAATCTTTGTCCATAGGTTTTATCTTCTGTTGACTTCGAAGAAGGGTGCCAGTTCTGATGGGAATCTTTTTTTTTCTCCATTTGTTTATCTGCTCCTCAGGATTTGAGGTGGGAACACCAACTCACTATATATGACTGCACAGAATTCAGGTGGTACTAACTCTTTGTCACTATCAACCTTGGCTGGACTTGAAAGTCTTCATATCCTGTTGTCGATCTTCTGACCTTTCCGTTTCTTTTATGAAGTATAAGTTTTTGATTCACTGTCTCTCAATTCTGAGCTTCCAGCTTACCTGTATGAGTCTGGTGCCTCGTACAGCAACTGATCCCTGGGCTCTGTAGCTTGCAGATTTGGTAATCTTGTGAGGCGGCAGCAGGCTGTTAAGAGTAAAAAAGTGTGATGGGTCTGTTGTCTTCCTTCCTAGAGATTGTGTTCCCACAACTGTCCTAGATCCAACCATCTGAAAAAATAAGAACCATTACTTCTGAATTTCTCTTATACACTGTCCTGTATTATCTTAGTCTCTCTCATTTATAAGTTAACCTTATGATCACTGTTTTTATTTGCGGGACACTTTGTTCTCCCATTATAGATTGGGACAGTTCATCTTGACTGATGGACTGGACAAATATTCATCACAAGATTTTACATTGGCTTATTTCCTGTACTACTATTATTTTTGTAGCAAATTTTGTTTTAACATGATACGTAAATTATTATTGGAGTATTTTTGGCAGAAAACACATTAATGTAGAAAATATTACCTCTCAGGGTGCGTCTGCATTCAAAGTGGTGTCAATTGTGTCTTAAATGTTGCTTTAAAATCTAACCCAGACTGACTTTTCTGAATGCAAATAGAAAGCTGCTTCCATAACCGTGGAAACAATTCCAAAACAATAAGTTCCTTTTCCCCATCTCTTTTCCAAATTATACTTGGGCAAGCCAATATTCTGACCTCAGAATAACTTGTAACATAAAAGGAAAATACAAAAGGTACTATGGCATGATATCATAAACCTTCTTGGAAAGCTAAAATACTGTGATATTTGATTGGATTTTCACTGGTAACCTATGAAGATATTTTAATAATTACGGAAATTCAAGCAGCAGTGGTCTGTATTAAATTTAGTCTTAACAAGCTGGATGACCTTGAAATAATAGTTTAGGACAAAATAAACAATTTTTATTACAAGGATAATAAAAATTATTGACTGTAGGAAGGTGAGAAACATTTTATACATGTTTTGTAAGTAATAGACTAATGATAGCAGTGCTTGGAGACTTTAAGCTGGAATGTTTAACCCAAAGTATAAAATGCTTGTTCTCTTTGCACCACCAAATTAAGAGACTGAAGTGAGTACAAAATGTTACTTCAGCAAAACACTGTACTGTGACAAATTGACAACAAGCTGCTGGTGTTTTTGTTTTTAAACAGGGCAATATGTACTTTCAGCAAGGAAAGTATGATGAAGCAATAAAATGCTACACAAAGGGGATGAATGCTGATCCGTACAATCCTGTCCTCCCCACAAATAGAGCATCTGCTTTCTTTAGAATTAAAAAGTAAGACTTGTTATCCAATTTTTTTCTTTGGAATACTATTTTGCTTTGAATTGTAGTCATAAATATATTGCTTGTCATGCTAAGATCCACAGGTCTGTTTATGTGCATTTTCAGCCAGCTTGCAGCTTTGGAGGTAGAATTTGATTTGCCAGGATTGAAAGTGTCTTTTTCTGAAGTTATCAGTTTCAATCTGCCTCCACAGCTTCAGACTGGAAGTCCCAACCTCCCTGTTGTAGAGTATTTGAGTGAAGACACTTTTTTGCCCTCTAATATAGCCCCAAATTTTCACAGTGCTTCCAAGGCTTCCCATTTTTGGCAGAGGGAGATTGCTTTTCGCCCTACTGCTGAGGCACTGTGGTGTCTAGAGACCCTGCACACCTATTATATTGGAGTGCATCGTAAAAAAGAAAAGGAAAAAATATTTGTTTCTTAGGGATCATGTATACAAACACTTAGATGGCAGCAAGCTGGGGTGTAACTAGCCTGCCGCACACCAAGTGTCCATGTGGACCCTGGTGCTGCACATTAGCGGTTTCCTAGTATGCTTTAATCTGCCCTGTTTGGGAATAGATTAAAGCGCACATGGTAATTTCTAGTATGTGGCAGCATACACGCTAAATTCCCTAGCACAGTGCTTCTCAAACTGTCTGATGTGGCAGACCAGCAATTCTTCTTCCAGTGTGCCAGGGACCAATACCATATTTGCCAGGGACTGGTACCATATTTGTGCCATATTATTATCGTATTCGCATAGGCATGTAGCACATCAGATCAGAAAAACTGCCATTCCAATTAATACAGTGAAGAATGTTAGTGTGGCGTACTCACAGAGATGTTCCTATTTAAATACATTGAAGACCGACTGAAAGGCTGTGCGTCTGTGTGGATCATATAAAATGACTATTATTCATTTACGATCCAAGAAAATATTATTTGAACATTTGCAGTAATATTAATTTATATCGGAAACAATATAATGAATATAATAAAAGTTGGCAGACATTTTTTAGGGGGCTTATCCACTCCCACCTGACAACCTGCTGCAGTGTCTTTTTCCTCCACCAGCTCCGCTGATCAGTGCAGATGCTGTCAGATTTCACAGAGCAACACCACCAACAATAATAATTAATCCTCCTCTCCCCAAACCTGCGCTCAACTGTCTTCCAGCATCAAGGGGCTACTTTTTTTTTTTTTTGGAGTGGGTGGAGGGGTGAGGAAAGAGAGGGGATGGCAGCCAAGCCCCAGAAATTGCCAGAGATGAATGAGTCTTCTCCTCATTAGTGTGTCCGTGGGCTTTGTCTGCTCGGGGCTGGTTGGAGGGGCAGCATGAATGGATGGCATAACATGCAGGAAACACACACCTACATTACACACACTGCAGCTCGTGCAGCGCCTCTCCCTCTCCGCGGCAGGGGGCAATGGCAACAGCCGCAGCAGAATCGCTGGCATCTGCTGCTGCAACAGCTAGGGTTGAGCCAGCATGAGTCGGGGCAGTGCGTGGGGAGCGGAGCGGAGCCGGTGCGAGCAGAATGCGCTGCCTCGGGTCCCAGGCACCACGGACCGTCAGCCAATGGGTCGCGGTCCGGCACCAGTCCGTGGACCACCACTTTGAGTAGCGCTGCCCTAGCGTACTTCAGTCTGCTCCCATTTCAAAGCAGGCTAGGTTAAAGCTCACTAGGCAACATTTAGTGCACAGCAGCAGTGTCTGCACGGACACTTAGTGCACAACAGTTTAGTCTGGGGTTGATTTACACCCCAGCTTGTTGTGAACTAAGTGTTCATGAAGACAAGCCCTTAATGCTCCTTTTATCAAGTACCTCAACTGAGATCTAAACCTCATTTCTGGGCATGATCCAGGCAGTTTATTGGGAATTCAGTCTGGGCAGCAGGTATTGCTCTAGCCTCCTCCAGATGTCAGGAAAAGTCCCAGTTGTTTGTTGTTTGCCCTTTTACTCCCAAAGGGGATTACCATCAGAATAGTGCTGAAAATACTTTGAGGAAGAGTCAGAGTTCCTGTCAACAACTAATGCCAAATACCACCCCTCTAGCATCATCTTTATTTAGCGGGTTAATGTCACTGAATCCCCCCAAAATGGACTCTCTAATGTTTTGTCATACTTTGGGTAAATGTTTCTCTTTAATCTAAATTGTATTCAAAATAAATAATTTCCAGTATTGTTATAGGTTTTCTGTTGCCGAATCTGACTGCAATTTAGCACTTGCACTAAATAAGAATTATATAAAGGCTTATTCCAGGAGAGGAGCGGCTCGCTTTGCTTTGCAAAATCTTGAGGGGGCCAAAGAAGGTTAGTCGTTTTGGTTTTTTAAACAATTCTTATTGTACATGCAAACTATTTTATACACTTACTACACTAAAGCTTCTTTTTGTAGATATTTGTTTTGTTTTTATCCCTGTTGATAAAGGACTCTTGATTTCCATTTTCAAGAAGAAATCAAATGGGATGCCAGATTGAGTTTATCTGGCAAGTTGAAAAGGGATAGTAAGTCTAAATAAGAAGAGTAGCTACAAGTAGTATATGAAATAATAGGATTTTTAATGGCTTAGAATAGTAAACTGTGTGACATCTTAAGCCAGCTAGCTAGGTTTTTTTGTAGTACCACAAAATGACTTGATAGAAGCTGTTAGTTCACATTTTGGTAATACTTAAATATGCTAGTTTCTAATTTCTCACCTGTAATGTTGTTATATAAAAATATGTAATTTTGATGTCCTGTCTACTGTTTAGATTATGAAAAGGTTTTAGAACTGGATCCAGATAACTTTGAAGGAAAAAATGAACTCCAGAAAATCGATCAGGTAAGAGAGATGAATCGTTGCTAGAAGTCTAATAAACACTTTTTTTATATTTAACTTGATTCATGATGTCAAAAAACCGTTTGTTAATTTTATATTTATGGTTTTAGTACATGGCATATTTCCCCCCAGGATTTTAAGGAAGTTTTTAGTCTACTTCTTGCAAATTTATAAGCATTGATCAATGAAATGGTAGCTCATTGACCTACAGTGGACTAACCCATATAAATCTTGATGGAAAAAATAGAGGATACCAATATTCTGACTATGTCATGTTTATAACCTGTTTTTGATATCTTTCTTTTTGTGTTTTTTGTTGGTTTGGTTTTTTTTTTTTAAATATTTCTGATCAGTCCAGCACAAGTCACATAGTAGCACTGTATATAAGTGGATGAACTTTACATGTTCTGTTAGCTACAGAGTAATTCTGGCTGAACGTATGCTTGAGTGCACTCTACTTATGCCTCAGACTAATTTTTGTAGTTTGGAAGCGTGGTGAGTGGGTGTAATCATGGCAGGAGATCAAAAATCTGTGGATTAAAGTCTATGGTAGATCCACCACGCAAGCAGTATACTGAGAGAATGTACATTATAATGAGTTGTGATAAATACAAGTTTCTCGGAGTCCAAAAATATACACCTGTTATTTTGGAAGCATTTGGAAAAGTTACTTTTAAAACCAATCTTCACCCTTTAAACATTGTAATGAACTTGAAAATGATTTGCCAGATGGAGCTGATGTTGTACAGACAGTGCTGGGAATAAGCTACAACTGTGCTTCAGAAACTGGAACATCAGAATAGGAATTTTACTGCTCTCTGCTAAATATTTTAACAAAAATCAAAGTTGTGCTTCACAGAGATGCTGTGATGGAAGCATGTGGTAGGTAGACACTTCAACACAATGAAGAGCTCTAGTCCCTTTTAAAGAGCTAGTCCCTTTTAAATGTTTTTATTTCTAACAGTGAGAAATTGTATGCAACCAAGTTATAACAAAGTAGCTTCCTTAAAAATAAATAAAATGCTTTCCAAGATAGTTTTGATTAGACTACAAATTGTGATGTGTTCCAGTTGAAGAAGATTTTGTGTGTGTCTGTAGACTTGTCTACATGGTGCCTTAGTCCACACCAGAAGGGACGTAAATTCTAATGCGTGCCAGCATGTTGCACACTAAATGGCCTGTGTGCATCCTGCTGGCATACACTGAAAGATACCTAGTCAACTTAGTGAGTGACATGTTAGTGCACATTAGAATTTACACTCCTGACTGGTGTGGACAAAGCCACCATGTAGACAAGGTGTGTGTGAGAGAGAGAGAGCGAGAAAATGAATTGAATAATGTTGCTGATGCTATATATCCCAGGCTCTAACATCAAAAGAAAATTCACAACAAAACGAAGCTGAAGAAGTCGGAAAGAAGCTTGAATTAACAGAAGAAGAAAAAAAGCAAATAGAAGAGCAGCAGCTCAAGCAGAAGGCTATTGCGGAGAAAGATTTGGTAAATCACATAACCTTTACACATGAGCGGAAAATGAACAAAACATTTACTCAAGATATGTAACAGTATACTATAATTTTACTGTGCAAGTATGAACAACAAAAGTACATAGTATCTTTTTTTATCTTTGTACTTCATTCCTTTGTTCATCTGTACGAAGTGTGTATTTTTTAAGGGTGTGACGTGGGATTTTATCTGGCTAGTGCCCATTGTTTATTATGGTTGAGTGGCTTTTGTATTAAAGTAGCACCAGAAGACCCCAAATGGGATAGATGTCATTAAGCTTTATGTGAGGCAATATACTAATACATAGTAAAAGTGTATTCCCGCTCCAAAAACCTTACAATCTAAGAACCTGATTCTGCGATGTATTACACATAGGTTGACCCCAGTGTGCCCAAGTGGAGTCCCCATTGCAAATTTGGGGCCTAAGATGAAATGAGGCAAAGTGGTTACAACAAACAGGGAATGCGGGAGGTTGTGGGTAACCCTGACAGGAACATGTGGTGCCCAGTTAGTTGATTGTGATAAACAAAGAAATAAAATAGATTCAAATAAACTGTAGGGGCCACCTACCTACCTATTTATTATAAGTTTGCATTTTCTTATTGACAAGACACACTAACTGGGTCTTGATGTGGGATTTGGAGGACAGAGTAGTAGTTTTCTGGACTAGTTTGGGGAAGGTCCTCCACGCTTGAAGGGGTGATTTGGAAGAAGGTGTTGCGGGAGTTAATAATTAGGTTATTAAGGATGGGATCATTGAAGGGGCAGTGCGTTATGCAATAATGTACAAGAGCAGATAAATAAAAAGGGATGGAAATCTGAGGATTGTGAGGACAAGAAACTTTAAATGTGAGGACAAGAAACTTTAATCTGATGATGCTTGAAGAAGGAGTTAGTGGAGACAGGGCTGGATTAGGGCATATTCACTCTGGACATGACCCTAGGGACATGGCTCCTGGAGTCCCACAATAATGTCTGAATTGTAGCCTTGACTTAAAAAAAAAAACAAACCCTGCTTCTAGCCCTCAAGGTTATTAAGAAAGCCTTGTGAATGTAAACATTGTGGTGTTGATGGAGTGATGTCTGCCTGAGTTTGCCTGCAGTCTGAAATGATAGTTCCAAGAGCTGTGAATTTACCCATTCATCTTACAGGGTGGTTAATACTGAAACCTGCTGCTTTGAGGGGCCTCACCTTCACCACCTCATCAGGGGACTCTGTGAATTGCTGAGGGATTTGTAGGCATGGTTCCATCATGTGCTAGACTGGTGTTGGAAGGGGGCTGACTCCTCATTCATTCAGGGCAGAGCCATTCTGCCTGAACACGGGGACGAGGGTCATCAAAGGTAGTAGTGGCAGGGGCTTCTTGTGTGGAAGGCCCATCCCACCACAAGCAGGAGTTTTGGGTGGCATGAGGGCATAACTACAGCATGAGGGGGGGGATGAGCAGGGGGTTCTCCATGTGGATGGGCCCTGGATTGCCTGAGAGGAGATAGTCAAAGAGGGAAGGGAGACGTAATTGGAATGGACCAGGAGGAAGATTTTAGAGCATCATTTCAAATGGAGTGGCTGCATTGGATGCTGGGAAGCTCAGCAAGAAGAAGATGGCAGTAGGGAAGATAGGTGCCAAGGTTCCAAGAAGAGGGTTCTAGTAGTGTGGAGAACAAGAAAAAGCCAGATCTTGGAAATAGTATGGGAGGAAGAAAATTTGGACGTGACCAGGCTTTGTGAGGGCTAGAGAGAGGGCAGAGTTGAAGATGGCGCCAAGGTTCTGGGCCTACATAACTCTCAGGATCATGGTGATGTCAACAGTGACAGAGTGAAGAGGGTTTAGAGGGAAGATAAGTTTCATTTTGCTCAAGTTGAGTTTAAGTTGATAGTAGACTTCCATGAAGAGATGTCAAAGAAAGGGACTGAGTGGCAAGGGTGGATGGAGACAGAAGTGTAAATGTACACTTGTTACTAATTGACATAAATAGCATAGGTGAAATCATATGAGCGCTTAAAATATCCAGACAGAGAATGCAGAGGAAGAAGAGAAATGGTCAAAGAGTGGATCTTTGTAGCAGGAGGAATGAGGTGTTTCCACCAAAGGAGATGCTAAAGGAAGGCAAGGAATAACACTTTCATGAAGCAGGATATGATCAGCTGTTAAAAAAGCAGCCAACTGATCAAGGAGGATGAAGATGGAGTAGAGGTCCTTCAACTACTGTTATGAGTTCTTTAGAAACTTTGATAATTGTATGGAGGTAGATTGGAGAGAGAACTAGGATGGAGTTGAAAGAGAGGAACTTAAAGCAATGAGTTTAGAAGCTGAGGGCTAATGGTAAGTGGAAAGATAGGTTAGGGTCAAGAGTGAGTGTTTTAGGATGAGGGAGACCATAGCAGGCTTATGCTTGTGAGGGGAAGGAACCTGAGGAAAGAGAGAGATTGAGGAGAATGGTAGAGGAGGAAGTCAGAGTGGGGATCAGGCGATAAAAGATGGGGTCACTGGTGCAGATGGAAGAGTTGGAGAAAAACAGCGTGTGTGAACCTTTGAAGTTTTGATCTTGAAATTGAGGAACTGAAGTAAGATGTAAGAGAGCTGGGTTCAGTCCCTGGCTCTGCCACAGAATGCCTTTGGACAAGTCACTTAATTTTACTGTGACTCCGTTCCCTATCTGTAAAATGGAGTTAATACTTCCGTAACTTATAGGGGAATTGTGAGGATGAATCAATAAATACAAGGGAAACACATGGATATTCAGGCAATTTGGGGAGTGATTAAGGGTGAGGTGAAACATTAAAGTACATAGACTAGGAGGCAGCTGCAGATTTGGCCCTGGAATAGAACTTGGCTTTTTTTTGTTTGCTGGGTTGTAAAGTACTAAAGATGTGCCTCCTTGCTGCCATTTTCAGGGTCTCCAAGAAGGAAAATGGAGAATATCTTCTTTGGAGCCATCTAGAAAAAATCTCCACAATGACTCCCTTATCCACTGTACTATCCTCTCCTTCCAGCAAGAAGGCAGAATTGGATAAAAACAAAGGCAGTAATTGCCTGTCTTCTATCTCTTGCAGCAAATGCTGCCTTTCTTGTGTTGCTGGAGTCATACACAGAAATGAGGCTCTTAACTTTCTTTTCTTCTAGGTTTTTCTTCTAGGTTTATTGTGGGGTGAGAGGGTGGAAGGAGGATTGTCTCTGAATAAAATAATTAGGAGCCTTTTTTAAAATGGCCTCTTTTTCATCATTTTTCAAGGCAACAGTGGTGCCAGGTATATTTTTTTCAGAATAGCCATAATAACTAGAGATACAGACTTCTATAGTCAGGGGGAGGAATTGTGCATTGACAAAGCATTTTGTGATCTGAAGATGATGAGTTAGAGGGCCTACATAGAGAAAGAGGATCTTTTGGCTTTTCTTACAGCTAAGTCATAGACCAGGGTGGGCAACCTGAGCCTGAGAAGGAGCCAGAATTTACCAGTGTGCATTGCCAAAGGGCCACAGTAACATATCCACAGCCCCCCGTCAGCTCCCCCTACTACCTCCAGTGTCTCCCACCCGCCAGCAGCAGAGCCAATCAGCACCTAACCCTCCATCCCTGCGCCTCCCACCTGCCACGATCAGCTATTTTGTGGTGTGCAGGAGGCTCGGGGGGGCGGTGGAGGAAGAGGAGCAAGGGTGCAGCAGACTCAGGGGAAGGGGCGGGAGCCTTGGGGGAAGGAGTGGAGTGTGGCTGGGGGCTGGGGCAGAGCTAGGGTTTGAGCAGTGAGCACCCTGTAGCACATTGGAAAGTTAGCACCTGTAGCTCCAGCCCCAGAGTTGGCACCCATGCAAGGAGCCTCATATTAATCTCTGAAGAAGCTGCATATGGCTCCGGAGCCACAGGTTGGCCACCCCGTCATAGACTATTTTTAAGGATTCCTTACTCTGAAATCTGTGTACTTTTGTTTTTCCTCTGTGCTTATAAGTTTTCTTCCTTCTCACTTATTCTGGAACAGGTGGTACTATAGGTTATAGTTGGGTCATATGGAGTCATATAATCTTGAAGTAACTCCGTAAGCTTTTCTATAGCTGATGTCCTATAACTATCTGGAAAAAAAAAAAAGCATCATAGATGTAGATTTCTACCATAATGCATTAGAATGTTTTGCCACATGCATTATTTGTGATTCTAGATTTTATTTTATTCCTAAATTATTATCTTCTAGTCTTCTTCCAAAGAGCAGGGATCTGATGAATAAACTGCACACCGCTACCCTTATCTGAGCAATGATTGAGTCCTTTTTTTAATAGGGCTGAGTCAGTGGAATCTCCCATCAGACATTTAAAAAAGAAAAAGTTTATACTCTTTTTAAATAACTTTCTATATGAAACATAATGAAAAACATTTTTTTTTAAATTCTGCAAGTTATAATACTTATTTTTCATCAGTATTTTTGTCACATTTTCTAAATAAAGCTGCATCAATTTATTTTTCATATAGAGTTAGTGATAAATTTTATCAACAATTGACATTTGGTCTTTTTATCACATTCTCATATATACACACACACACATATATATATACACACACGTATAAACAATAGAAAAATAAATATATTTTTCTATTGTTTATATATATGTGTGAGTGTGTGTGTGTGTATTCTGTTAAATATAATCATCTCACACAATGGCGCTGGTCTGTTGTGAGAAATTAATTTTGTGAAGAATATTTGAGTAATGGTAAGGTTAAAAAGTTAATCCATGTTTGACAGTTTTTCCAGTGTGTTATTTCTCAATATGAAAACTAAGTAGACATCTGGCTACAAAATGTCTCCCATTTAATGTAGTAAAGTACTTCTCAAACCTAGCAAACTTTAAAGCGCATCACTTATTAATGTGACTCACCTTGTTAGTATTTTTAAATGCTCACCAGTGTATAGTGTTTGTCAGAACTTCCTTAATATTATACAATTTTTCCATTCAAATGTATCAGGGAAATGGATATTTCAAAGAGGGAAAATATGAAGCAGCAATTGAATGTTATACACGTGGTATAGCAGCAGATGGCACCAATGCACTTCTGCCAGCTAACAGAGCTATGGCCTATCTAAAGATTCAAAAGTAAGTGGAGTTAAGTGTATACTTCTCTATTCTTTGTAAATTGGGAACAAAAAATGATACATCCGTTTCATTTAAATTCAAACCATTACTGCCATTCATTCTATCTTCTTCTTAGAATTCAGTGTAAAATATATTCAAACAAATGTTCAGTTGTTCTTTTCAATGTCTCCGTTAATATATGCATATGTCGTCTTGTGATTAATTTTTAATGAAAACATTTTGAAAGAGAGAAAAATGGGGTTTGGTTGAAACCACAATGAAACTTGAATCATTGTCTCACAATTTGACCAGTCCTATTTTTCTTACTTTTAAAGTTCTGTGCAACTGTACTCACCTCTTCAAAGGACCGGGATCAATACTGTTTATGTATGACAAAAAGATAGAAAGGTTTCAGAGTAACAGCCGTGTTAGTCTGTATTCGCAAAAAGAAAAAGAGTACTTGTGGCACCTTAGAGACTAACCAATTTATTTAAGCGTAAGCTTTCGCGAGCTACAGCTCACTTCATCGGATGCATACTGTGGAAACTGCAGAAGACATTATATACACAGAGACCATGAAACAATACCTCTTTCCACCCCACTCTCCTGCTGGTAATAGCTTATCTAAAGTGATCACTCTCCTTACAATGTGTATGATAATCAAGTTGGGCCATTTCCAGCACAAATCCAGGTTTTCTCACCCTCCGCCCCCTCCCCCCCCCACACACACAAACTCACTCTCCTGCTGGTAATAGCCCATCCAAAGTGACCACTCTCTTTACAATGTGTATGATAATTGCTTTAAGATTAAACTCGATAAGTTTATGGAGGAGATGGTATGATGGGATAACATGGTTTTGGTAATTAAATATTCATGGTAAATAGGCCCAATGGCCTGTGATGGGTTTTAGATGGGGTAAGATCCAAGTTACCTGGGAAAGAATTTTCTGTAGTATCTGGCTGATGAATCTTGCCCATATGCTCAGGGTTTAGCTGATCGCCATATTTGGGGTCGGGAAGGAATTTTCCTCCAGGGCAGATTGGAAGAGGCCCTGGAGGTTTTTCGCCTTCCTCTGTAGCATGGGGCACGGGTCACTTGCTGGAGGATTCTCTGCTCCTTGAGGTCTTTAAACTACAATTTGAGGACTTCAATAGCACAGATATAGGTGTGAGGTTTTTTTTGTAGGAGTGGTGGGTGAAATTCTGTGGCTTGCGTTGTGCAGGAGGTCAGACTAGATGATCATAATGGTCCCTTCTGACCTAAATATCTATGAATCTATGAATAATCAAGGTGGGCCATTTCCAGCACAAATCCAGGTTTTCTCACCCTCACTCTCCTGCTGGTAATAGTGATGAATAGTGGTGAAAGTTGCTAGATGTCTCATATAGGATGTAAGAGAGCTAATTTTGCTAAAGAAATTGATTCAAATTTCAAACTTCTGAAGGAATGGTTATAAGCAGTCTATAAAACAAATATTTTTAATTATATAAACTCTTTTCAGTTATGGATGTAGGAAGGTAGTTGGGTTTTTGTTTTTGCTGTTTGAGTAAACCAAAAAGTCCCAGTAACAATAGATGCACATGCTTGTCTCTGGAATTTAGTTTTACAATCAAATGAGACAAATGTTTCTACCATTTGTAAAGGCTTTTTCCATGTAGTATGTGTTCTTCTGTGTGGCTGTCACAAAATTCAGGTATACAACCAATATATTAAAGTATATAATATAGAAAATTTTAATAAATCTGCTAGATTACACTTATTTGGAAAAATATTGCTTTCTAAAAACTCTGTAGTTTGTTGTGTGTTTATAAAAAAAAAAAAAAAAGTCTAGAAATAAATGTAGACAGAAGCTGGGAATTTAGATCTGTGATATCACTGGATGTAAGAAAAACTAAGGCTAAAATTTTCAAACCTAGGTGCCTAAAGTTTAAACCCTTAGATTGAAAGTCAGGCCTCTTTTATTGAGTGATTAAGTATCAAAGGTGTACTGAGCTCCTGAGCCTCCCATTGACTTAATGGGAGCTGGGGATGCTCAACACTTCTGAAAACTAGGCCACTTCTATTTGTGACTAAATATGGATTTAAGGATTTAATTTTAGGCATCCGGATATTAAGCCTTTGGTCCAAATGTTTATACCTTGGAGAAACTATTTTTTTTTTTTAATATTGAAACTGTGTTTTCATTACATGATTAGTATAATAATCTTTTAAAATTTATTTTCTGCTGAGATATGAAGAGGCAGAAACAGACTGCACACAAGCTGTACTACTAGATGTTTCCTATTCTAAAGCTTTTGCCAGAAGAGGGACTGCCAGATCAGCACTAGGAAAGCTAAAAGAAGCTATGCAAGGTGAGACTTTGAATTAAGTAAATGTTTGTGATGGGTTAGGTACCATATGTAGATTTATTTAGTCCTGATTCTTTAAACACCCAATAAACAATTAAACCAATTTATTGGCATTTCCAGTATATTGGGGCACGACTTCTAGGAAGACCAATTTTTTGGTACCATGAATGTCAAATCTCTAATTTTTTGTGTTGGTAGGCCAAATTGAAGATTTATTTCACCTACCACCCCTTATTCATTTGAACAGATAATTTTATCTCGCTAAAGATTGCAATGGAATGTATTATTTAAAGAGTGTTGTAGAAGGGTTCTAGGTTTGGATTTATATGAAACATAATGAAAAACATTTTTTTTTATATTCTGCAAGTTATAATACTTATTTTTCATCAGTATTTTTGTCGTCACATTTTCTAAATGAAGCTGCATCAATTTATTTTTCATATAGAGTTAGTGATAAATTTTATCAACAATTGACATTTGGTCTTTTTATCACATTCTCATTTACACACACACACATATATACACACACGTATAAACATTACGTGCAAGGAACTAGGACTCAACAGCATGGGACATGAATATTGGAAGAGTGGGAGAGATGAAGACTGATACAGTAATGGTCATTAAACCAACCTAATTTTTAAGCTTCAGCATGTATTTTTAGTATTATCTCTAACCAGAAACTACATTAAGATGGAGTCTAGTTTGAGAATAGTAATTTAGGGAAAAATACGTCACAGGAAAAGTGTAACTGTTACAGAAAGAAACATGATAAAACTAGGAAATTCAGATTAAGATTAAATTTAAAAGAAATCCAGACATGTTAAAGGTATGGAAATGCAGAGTTAAGGCACCTAAACAACCTTAACCCTCTGTACTGACACCGTGCAATAACCACATAGTTATAATTAAAGCATTTTAGTGTTTATAGTTCCATTTTAGGTAAAAATTAATTTTTTTAAAGACACGGGTTTTTTTTCTCAGCCCTGCTGCCTTGTGGTATCACTACAGGAGAGAGTTATGGCTGTTTGGGTGCCCTAATTATATATTTGTAGTTCCTATTTAAATGTAACTTGCCAATCAATATTAAATATGGAACTGTGACTGGTGCTTTCATAATAAGTCTTATTTTAACATAAAATGTGTTTTTCCCACCTAGTTATAAAACATTTCTTATATTATATATTATTAGCTACTAGGAAATAGTCTAGCTTTATATTTTTCCAAGTTAAATGGAGTTAATTTTTATATTTTATTTTAGGGCTGTTGATCGATCACAGTTAACTCACGTGATAAACTCAAAAAAGTTAATCGCGATTAATTACACTGTTAAACAATAGGATGCCAACTGAAATGTATTAAATATTTTTGGATGTTTTTCTACATTTTCAAATTTATTCATTTCTATTACAACATAGAATATGAAATGTGCAGTGCTTACTTTATATTATTTTTTATCACAAATATTTGCTCTGTAAAAATGATAAACAAAAGAAAGTGTTTTTCAGTTCACCTCGTATAAATACTGTAGTGCAATCTCTTTATCGTGAAAGTGTAACTTACAAATATAGATTTATTTTTTTTGTTACATAATTGCACTCAAAAACAAAACAGTATAAAACTTTAGAGCCTACAAGTCCACTCAGTCCTCCTCCTTGTTCATCCAGTCGCTAAGAGAAGCAAGTTTGTTTACATTTACGGGAGATAATGCTGCCTGCTTCTTATTTACAATATTACCTGAAAGTGACAACAGGCATTCGCATGGCACTTTTGTAGCTGGCATTGCAAGGTATTTATGTGCCAGATATTCTAAACATTTGTATGCCCCTCCATGCTTCAGCTACCATTCCAGAAGACATGCTTCCATGCTGATAAGGCTCGTTAAAAAAATCTGTTAATTAAATTTGTGACACAATTCTCCCCCAAGGAGTTCTGTGTCTCCTGTTCTGTTTTACCTGCATTCTGCCATATATTTCATATTATAGCAGTCTTGGATGGTGACTCACCACATGTTGTTTTAAGAACATTTTAACAGTAGATTTGACAAAACACAAAGAAGGTACCGATGTGAGATTTCTAAAAATAGCTACAGCACTCCACCCAAGGTTTAAGATTCTGAAGTGCCGTCTGCAATCTGAGGCGGATGAAGTGTGGAGCATGGCTTCAGAAGTCTTAAAAGAGCGACGCTCAGATGCGGAAACTACAGAACCTGAACCACCAAAAAAGAAAATCAGTCTTCTGCTGGTGGCAACTGACTCAGATGATGAGAATGAGCATGCGTTCTGCTCTGCTTTGGTTCGTTATCAAGCTGAACCCATCATCAGCATGGACACATGCCCTCTGGAATGGTGGTTGAAGCATGAAAGGACATATGAATCTTTAACACATCTGGCACGTAAATATCTTGCAACGCAGGCTACAACAGTGCCAGGCGAATGCCTATTCTCACTTTCAGGTGACATTGTAAGCAAGAAGCGAGCCGCATCGTCTCCAGCCAATCGCTCAGAAAAACACGTTTGCAGAAGTAGAACTCAGTGGACTTGTATGCTCTAAAGTTTTACATTGTTTTATTTTTGAATGCAGTTATTTTTTTGTACATAATTCTACCTTTGTAAGTTCAACTTGCGTGATAAAGAGATTGCACTACAGTACTTGTATTAGGTGAATTAAAAAATACTATTTTGGTTTTTACATTGCAAATGTTTATAATGAAAATAAAGTGAGCGAGGTACACTTTGTATCATGTTGTAATTGAAATCAATGTATTCGAAAATATAGAAAACATCCAAAAATATTTAAATAAATAGTAGTCTATTATTGTTTAACAGTGCGATTAATCAAGATTAATTTCTTTTTAATCGCCTGACAGCCCTAATTTACTTGTAAACTAATTATTTTGGAGGCAGTTACCTTTGGAAAAAACAGATAGTTTAATTAAAAAAAAGAAAGAAAAAGACCAGAAATGCTTCAACTTGAAACTTATACATTTTTTTTCTCATATTTTTTATTCACTTAGATTTTGAAACAGTTTTGAAGTTGGAACCTGGCAATAAACAAGCAATAAATGAACTAACCAAAATACAGAATGTATGTATGTTTGTGACTATATGTTGCAGTTTATTAACAGAATATTTCTGTGCTTAGATTAGATGTATAAATGTAATGAATTTCATAACTAACCTTTAATTTTAATTATCTGAACAATTATCTTTAAGGAATTAGTTGAGAAAGGGCTGTGGACTTACCAGGAATGTCCTGAACCATCCGCAGAAGAAACAGAAATACGAAACCTGGTGCAGCCCATTGATAAACCCTTACATCTTAGATCAACTGTAAGTGGGGGAGAAGGGGGAAACATTTTGAAAATATAGAGGGGCGTGGAGTTAAACATTTAATTCCTTTCTTACCTGTTGTGTTGTAAATGTAAACTGATATTTGACATGCACACTTTTAGTGTAAAAATGCCTTATTTAAATATATGTTAAGATAATAAATGCAGTTTGCAGATACAGATTTCTGCATGCATTAGACTTACACTATTCATCATTTTAATTTTTTTCTGTTCCTTATAACTATAAGGTAAATTCCCTGGGACACAGAGTATTTACTGTGTTTTGTACAGTGCAAAGCACACTAATGTTTGACAAATACATTTTTTCTTAATTTAATTAACTTCCAAACCGTTTTGTTTCTTGATTCCTTTCATTGTAGTATTAAACCAAAATTGGTAACAGACTAAAGTTAGGTAGAAAATAATGTCTTTTACTTTAAATTTTAAAAATAAGTATTGGATTTATTTCATCCAATTAATAGATATTGTATAATACAAATGTAATAGAATATATCCTCTATAATGTTAAATTACACTTGGTTATATCAGCTGTAGCATTCTTGACATGCTAATTTTCAGCTTAAAAGCTGCACTAACTGGAGATACTAAATATAGATTCATTTGTCCTTCATGGTTCTATTAAGGTTAGGCATTTACTGACACTTACAAATTTACTGTCCTACTCTGCTCCCTTTTCATTGATCTTGCAGTACAAAGAGAACAGAAACCACTTGTATCTCCCCAGTGGAGACCCTATGCCTCTCCTGACACAAGACAGGATGGGTTGTGTCCATAATTGATTGCACTCTGCCTACCCCAAGATAGAGGACTGTTCTTTGGAGATTGTTGCTAGTTAGCATAGCTGTTAGAGCAACTCGCACTGTTCTAACCTAAGGTGGGGCTGGGCCAGAGCTGGGGACTGGTAAGTCATAACTGGTTCCCTGAAGGCCTCTTCACTGTGTTAAGTAGATCTCAGTCACGACAGAGAATCTACCCCAGAATCTTTTGCATTCTTCTGTTCTTCCCTTTAACAGATTAATTAGCTGTTTGAACTTCAGAGTCCCATTACTAATAATTGTATATAGCCTTGCAAATATACATAACACACTCTTCTCCCAAAAGATTACATTCAGTGGATGGAATTCACCCTTCATTTGGGTGGTTGGTAAAAGACCCTGAGATCCTGTGGAGGGCCTGTAATATGATGTCTGCAATTGCTGGAGATCAGGCAGGGATCAAAGTAATTATTAGCAAAACTGGAACAAATGAAACAAATTATTTCAGTAACAATGGGTAGGCACACTATGGAATTCACTGCTTCAGGATGTCATTTAGTGAATAGTATGGCTGGATTTTAAATTCTGTGACCACAGACCTATTTGTAGTTATTTATGCAAAATAAAGCTAGTCAAATCTCATTGCATGTCTTTCTTTGGATACAAAATTTGGTTGACCAGTGACTGGCCAAATATCATAGATCCTAAATTGAAAGATTAAAGAGCCTCTCAGAAGAAGTATTTTTTTGTGGGGGGGGAGAGGAGGGTTGTTTGTTTTGTTTGTTTTTTACTTGTCTGGGAAAACAAAATATAGAAATGGAATGACTTTGAGGTGAGAATGCCCCATAATACATACGAATAAAGTAAAATGGTAGCAGGGAAAAGAGGCAAATGAAAGAGAATATTTTTAATTTTATGATGAATTTTGAAGTCACAAATTTATAATAAATATGTAAACCGTCTGTATATTTTTATTGTAAAATATCTGCACTGGACACCAGCACACACTAACATAGTGGCTCTGGGGTTCTAGTCCATTGTAAACAATAGTCTTTACAAAGAATAAAGTAGAGTATCCCACTAACCTTAGTGGTTTGTTCTATTTAGAAGCCTTTGAGAAGAATATTCATTGAAGAAGTTGGTGATGAGATGCAGAATGTTGATGTGCCTAATACTACTACTCTAGTCAGTAATTGGATTAATTCTACAAGTGTAGAAACAACTAAGAATCTAAATCAAGATGACCTCTTAACTACATCTGATACTCCTAGAGCAAAACAGTTGAAAATAGAAGAAATCAGTGATATACCAGCCTTCCAGTGAGTATAATAAACTCTTTGGTGTTCTCAGATTTGATAGGCAAACGTGACTGGGTATATAATCCTTCTCAGATTATTACGTGCTTTGAATATTGCACCAAAAAACCTTGCTTAAATGTAGTTGTAATTGAAATTTGAAAACTTAACTACTGTATTGTTTTTATTAAATAGTCTTTTAGCTATATACACCTTGTTTGAAGATTTACTTTGGAAACACAGGTTCACAGAATGTGTGTGTGTGTGAGAAGGAGAGAAACTTCTGAAACAAATATGAGCCTTTTAGAAACAGGTGGACAAGTTGTTAACTTAGATTGTTTTGCTCAGGTATTCCAAATATCTGAGGGAAGTTATGTAATTTTGATGTATAAAATATGCTACATTTCCTATGCATTACATCTTACCTCAATTATAGAAAGTCAGTTGGGAATTTTAGTGCAAGATTCTCAGGTTCTCAGGAGTGCTAGAGGTCTGCTCTGGACACCTGGGGATGGGAAGCAACAAAGATGGTATTAAAGGATTTTGCCACCGCTTCTCCAGTTGTGGAGGCAGCCAGGAGCCTCATGTCTGCTCCAAGTTCTGTTGACTGGTAAGAGCTCCCAAGGAGCCTGTGGCAGGGTCAGAATCCACCTTACCCCCCTTTTGGCCCACCACGGCACTATTCACCATGTCTCAGTTTTCTCCCAAGGAGTAGTCTCCATCAGCCCCACCCAGCAAGGTACTGGTAACGAATTTAAACAGTAATCCCAAGTGCAACATAAACAGAAAGGTACTGGGGGAGCCGTTTGGATCCACAAAAACAACAAGGAGTCCGGTGGCACCTTAAAGACTAACATAAAAACCCCACTTCTTCAGATGCATGGAGTGAAAATTACAGATGCAGACATAAATACACTGACACATGAAGAGAAGGAAGTTACCTCACAAGTGGAGAGCCAGTGTTGACAGGCCAAATTGATCAGGGTGGATGCAGTCCACCCCCAATAATAGATAAGGAGGTGTCAGTTCCAGGAGTGGAAAAGCTGCTTTTGTAATGAGCCAGCCCCTCCCAGTCCCTATTCAAGCCCAAATTAATGGTGTTAAATTTGCAAATGAATTTTAGTTCTGCTGTTTCTCATTGAGGGGCATTGCTGGCATATGATGGCATATATAACATTAGTAGACGTGCAGGTGAATGAGCCTCTGATGGTGTGGCTGATGTGGTTGGGTCCTCTGATGGTGTTGCCAGAGTAGATATGGGGACAGAGTAGGCAACGAGGTTTGCTATAGGGATTGATTCCTGGGTTAGTACATTGGCCAAACTGTACAGTCCTTATGTAAAAGAATAAATGGACACAAATCGGACATCAAGAATGGCAACATACAAAAGCTAGTAGGAGAACACTTCAATCTTCCTGGACAGTCTATAGCAGATTTGAAAGTAGCTATACTTGAACAAAAAAAACTTCAGAAACGGACTTCAAAGAGAAACAGTAGAACCAAAATTCATTTGCAAATTTAACACCATTAATTTGGGCTTGAATAGGGACTCGGGGTGGCTGGCTCATTATAAAAGAAGCTTTGCCTCTCCTGGAATTGACATCTCCTCATCTATTATTGGGAGTGGGCTACATCCACCCTGATCAAATTGGCCCTGTCAACACTGGTTCTCCACTTGTGAGGTAACTCCCTTCCTTTCATGCGTCAGTATATTTATGTCTGCATCTTGTAATTTTCTCTCCATGCATCTGAAGAAGTGGGGCTTTTACCCACAAAAGCTTATGCCCAAATAAATCTGTTAGTCTTTAATGTGCCACCAGACTCCTTGTTGTTTTTATAAACAGAAAGGTTTTTCACCCTTCTTGGCCTAAGCTCTCAGGCCTTTCCCACTCTCCACAGAGCACTGACTCTCAGGGCATTTCCCCTCTGGGAGCCGCCTTCCTCCCAGGGTCAGTCATAGGAGCCAGTCTCCTTCCTGAAACCCTCAGTCCACCAGGCTGTTTGTCTGGGAGCTACCCTTCTCCAGAGCCTACTAGCGGAATCAACCTGCCTCCCCCAACCAAGCTCTCGCAACCCTTTGAGGTCATCCCATAACCCTTCCCAGTTGGGACTAATAATTAAACAGGGCCATCTGCTCCCTAGCTGATCAGGATCAGCTGGAGGAAGAGGGTAGCTGACCTTTCCCGACTAGGCTGAGCCCAACTCCCCTTAAAAGGCCAGCGAGCCTGTGATAGGGTTATTATATTGGCTGGAATCATCCCTGGGATGACTCCTAAACTGGGTGAGTGCTGGGCTGGGTGATCTGGAACCAATGGAGATAGCTCCCTACACCCAGGTGCTGGGGATCCTTGATTGGCTGTTTAAGCCAATTTCCCAGGCTCTTTGAACTGTTGGAGAATATTAATATGGTATTCCTTGCCTTTTTTAACATATTTTTACTAACTGGAAAATGGTCTGGAAAAATTTAGTTCTTTTTTTCCTCCCCTGAACAGCTGAATGGATTCAATTTATAGTGTTTTTAGGGCAAAAGTACATTTTTACCGCCATGTTCTAACCACTAAAAATATACTGATTGAAATGACAAATAAATTATAGGAGAACAAATGGCTGCACTGTAATCAGTGTTGAAAATGTTTTCACATTTGACATGCTTATTGTTTTGCATTATGAAATTCCAAAGAAAACTTATTTTCTTATTCTTGCAGCTGTGGAGGAAAGAATTTATGTAATGCTGATATATATTGAATGGTAGAAGCATTTCGTGCACTAAAAACAGTTATTTATGGAAATATAATAAATATGTAGCACATACTTCTTTACAGGACTGGAAAATCATTTACATTGACCAGTCAAATCATATTTTAACAAACATTTAATTAGCTCAATTTAAATATGTTCTTTTGCTTTTATTTCAAAGCTTAGGAATATTTTTGTCTGAAGAAAATAATTGCTTTTTATACAAACTATTACTAAAATCTTGAAAGTGAGGATATTTATTAAGGCTCAGATTTGCAAAAGAGATGGTACCCAATAGCTCCAACTAAGACTCCTTTATGAAATGGACAGAATTTTTATTTTAAAATGTACAATTAAACAAATATTTGTAGATCCCCTACCAATATGAAAGAGATGCCATCAGCTACACTTCAATCATCCAGTCTGAAAAATCATCTAGAACAAGAAAAAACATTACTTCCTGTGTCTACATCTGATGTTCCTGCAATCCCTGCAAATTCATTTCAGCTTGAATCTGATTTCAGAAAATTGAAAGGCTGCCCAGATAAGATGTACATGTACCTAAAGGTAAGAGTAGTATTCTGTGACTACAACTGTGCTTAAAGAAATAGTGTCCTTTTATGGTGGTGGATTGGGAAATTTAGTGTCTAGAATGATTTAACAGTTCACAAATGGCAGTATCTTTATTTTCATTTAAACCCCTTTCCCATGATATCAAGGAGCTTTGACTCCATGTGAAAATAATTTTCATTCTGTGCTCGATTTTGTTTTATTTGACATTTACAGTATAAGTCTATGAATGGTGTCCTCATTTTTTTTAATCCCTTCCTTCTAATTTAGGCCCAAATTATGTAAACACACATTTTGTATCCACATTGAACTCCAGTTACTCACGTGCTTTTTACCGGATTGGAGCTGTAGCATTGAAGAATACCAGCATTCTTATCCCTTTATAGGCTGTATAGGTATTTTAAAGTGCCTCAACCTAATTTAATCAATATTTTAATTCAATAGTTTTGAAGGAAAAAAGGTAATTTTAGTTCCTCCCTTGTTACCAAGGTTAATGTACATTTTTTAAAAAACCTTTAACAATCACTTGCAAAAATGTACAAGTAAATAAAATAAAATGAGGAGCTCTAAGAAGAAAAATATATTTCCTTGTAACTACAGCTATCTTTTCAACAGAATGTAGAAGGCTATATGCATAATAGGCCAAAACCTATTCTTGTAGCTTTTTTTAACTTATTTCCTAAAAATATGTGGAAGGGAATGGATCCTGCTAGGAGAACTTAAAATGATTAGTTTCAGTTTTCACAATTGAATAATATTTTTTGTCTGTAAATAACAGTGTTTTTTATTCTTCCAAAGCAAATAGAGCCTTCGCTTTATCCAAAGCTGTTCCAAAAATCCTTAGATCCAGATGTATTTAACCAGATTTTGAAAATTCTGCAAGACTTTTACATTGAGTAAGTTCAGTTCCTCACTAATTATCCTAGGGTTTTATATTGTTTGCATCCAACAGAGGCTTTTTCTGTTTAGTATACCGAATATGTAGTCTATAGTATATAACACTGGCTTATCAGGATGTAGTTATTTAAATGTATTCCTCAAGAAATTAATTTTCAGAAAAGAAGAGTATTTCAGAAGGACCAGCTAGGAGAAAATTGGTAATGAAATAAAAAGCCTTTTGCGTTAAGGCATTGGTTTAAATTCAGATTGTGTCATTACTGGCCACTGATTGACTACTTGATGGCCTATGTGAAGTGATCTGTTTCTATTGGAAAGATAGCACATTCCTTGAGCTCAGAATTCATTTTTAAAACAATAAAATGTAGGTCAAAGACGAGCAAAGAACTAAGAAATTCCATTATTTTATGCTATCTTCATTGTGATGCCTTCAGTGTCTTGGTTTTTATTTTTCCCCCTTTAATTATATGCTTGTATTCTGTAACAGAACACTGAAAAGTAGCGAGCATGTGTATGGGAATAGAAGTCTTAATATTAAGAAAATAAAAAGCACTTGGCAGTTATTTTTGAGATATTTCAGCGCTGCATTACTTGAGGCTAAAAAGTTCATTCTGCTCATTATGAACAATGTGCCACTCCTCTAAATTAATCTGAGCTCTAAAAATATGTTATATTTTTTTTATGATGCAGAGTAGCAAGTGTAAATTAAAGGGGCCAGGTATAGGCCAGAAGCAAGTATTGTCCCAACAGGAACAAATCATGAGGGTGAATCACCACACCTGAAGAGGCATATCCTTCATTCCGTGTTACTACTTGCATGGCTGCTAGAGAGTGAATTTGTTGAGAGCAGAAAGTTAAAACCAGTTTTTAAAAGGAGGGGAACTTGAGGTATAAATCAAAAAGATAATTTGTAGTCATTGGTAGTGAAAGAGGAAGGAAGGTGGTCAAATATGCTCTCATTGTCAAAAAAAAAAAAAAAAAAAAAAAAGAGATTTTTCCATACTGCTGAAAATGACAGCAACCATACAATCTGATGTCTGTACATCCTCACAATCAAATTACTACCCATTAAAATCTCTCCTTATTTTCCTCCTGAAACCCTCTGGATTTGCATACACTAATCAATAGATCATGATCTGTAGATGTCTAAAGTGGCAGATCAAATGGATTTCTTAGTACTAAGGCATTTTAGTTGACATAGTTTGTATGAGCATGTGTTTCCTTAGGAAAGCCAGAGATGGTGTTTTTAAGTGATATTATCTGTTGCTTCCATTTTTGGTTGAAAACGAGGAATATGATTTCTCTCTCCATTATCATGAGCTAAGAATAACAACTCAGAAAGGTGCTGTGGTTATGGAAAGGTTCAAAAAGAAACATGCACCGTAAGCACCAACCTTTTGGGCACTGAAAAGTATGATTTGATATTTAGAATAGCAATAACTAGTGCATGTTTTAATGTCGCCTTGTCAACTTTCCTCCTTCTTTCTGTATATTTTTTTTACCTTTGTTCGCTAGTACTAAAAATATTTGCATACAAACTGTTTGTTTGTTTGATTTCATCTGTTCCTGTAGCTTGAATTTCCTGAATTCCGTAATCCTGCTTGTATCTATTGGATCTTTCTAATCAGAGGTAGTTATTTTCATATATATTTAATAATTTGCTATTTTAGGAAAGAGAAACCATCACTCATCCTTGAAATTCTCCAGAGGCTATCTGAATTAAAAAGATTTGACATGGCAGTCATGTTTATGTCAGACTTGGAGAAAAAAAGTAAGTAGAAAGTAATGCCAAATCTTTTTTTTTTTTCAAACTTGGATCTTGGTATACGTCTCATTTCAGTCAGATACTTCAGTATCCATTCAGTTTACAGCCAATATTTATTTACACTTCAGAGGCTGCTTTAACTACATGTTTCTAAAAAGGTTTCCAGTTTGATTCTTTTTTGAGAGGTTGATGGGGAGTGGAGGGGAAGATATGTGGATCAGTCTAAAAGCAGTGAACTCAACCACTCTGAGAAGGTAAATTTTCCACCACTTTGTAGTGACCATTCTTGCCTGAGCAGTTGTGGATCTGACAGGTTTCAGGCAAATCATATCGTTCTTGGCTGGGAGATCAGTTTATATAGGGCTTTTGTAAGTGGGGAAAATAAAGGAAGAAATGGGGACAAATCCTTGGGGTACTGTGCGGGGCGTGAAGGACCCTCCCTGAAACAAATTATTCTTCATAGATTTTAAGCCCAGAAGGAACCACTGTGATCATCTAGTCTGACCTTCAGTATAACACAGGCCATGAAACTTCCCCAAAATAATTCCTAAAGCATATATTTTAGAACAACATTTTGATTGTCTTTGAAATGTAAATGATTTGTTATAGATTACTTGAAATTCCATCTAGATGATTTTAAATGACATATGAATGCTTGATCAAATCAGCTGTTTTAAATGTGCTTCTCAGAAACTTTCAGTTTTTAGGATCTTCTTAAAACTCAAACTAACAGCCAAAAAAGACATGCTGGTTATAACTACCTTTTTTAATAGCAATGTTGTGTACAAACGCTAGTAGCTGCAGTTGTAATTGAGCACAATGTAGTACCAAAATGCATGATGTCATTTATATCTGATTCTCACGAAATCAAATTTGGGAAGAAAATGTTCAAAATGTTGTAGAGTCAAACTCAGGCTCCAATTGCAGTACTGGGTTCTGCCACCTTTGCATTTTACCCATCACTGTAATATCAAGGCACTAAAGGCTTGATTCTGTCTTGGCACAGGAGAAGTTTGGTGGGCTGAAACAGCTCCCTGATTTGCATGGTTGGCCCCAGCTCTGATACAACTTAGAGCTGCTTCGTGGCAGTTTTAACTTGTGCCATTGGAAAAGAGTCACTAATATATTATACCCTGCCAATGGATAATTGCCATGATAGAGCTCCTCCCTGCCCCTGACGCATCTCTGTTCCCCACCATTTTAGTCCCTCTAGGTTCTGCGGTGGGATGTGTGGCGCAGGGCCTGTGAAAGCACACATACTCCAACAGAGTTCCTGTACTTCTGAAACATCTCTGCTGGGCATTTGCAGCTACATTATGATTCCTCTGCACCACTTGAGTTGTGTAAAAGGCTTTAACCCACCTTGAGAATTTTGCCCTAATACTCTTGTTAGTAAATTTTTTTTTTAATATTGGTTTTCACACTTGTTACGTGAATCAGATTCTGTTGGATCCCTCTTAGCATCTTTTGATCATTAGTCTACATTGTAATTGTTTTCTGACTTCTATTTTTTTTAGTTGATTTTATTTTTAATTAGTGTTCATGTATGTGCTAGTCAGTCTCTAGGAGTGAGAAATCATCTTCTGTTTAGCCACAGAACACATTTAAGCAGAGACAGTGCAAGCTTCTCAAAATTGTTCTGCCTGTATGCGTCAGCACTGTTCTTGAAGGACCACCACAGTTAGTTCACAGGAGTTTTACTCTTTGTGCCTTGACCCTCCTTTCATTCAGCCCATTGAGGTGTGTGTTTGTCATTTGAATATTTGTCTATTTCAGACCTAGACTGAGACCACCAGTTGTGTGCACACAAGCCATTTGGTGCCCTATGACATCTACTGCTGATAAATGGACATTTTAAAAAATCAATTTGGAAATTACTGAACATAGCTGAGCTTCACTACACCTACCACTCTTTCATTATAATAGAAAACAAACCTGAGCCTCTTGGACAAATAGTTTCCTTGTAAAAGTCATTTTCATGTTTTGAAACTATTAACTTTTTCAGCTTTTTTACTTCAGTATATTTTTCTTCATTACAGCTTATAAATTTGAATAAACAACTTTATTTTTATGCCAATTTTGTCTGACATCTGGCACAAACTTTTTACCTTCTGTTTTTAATAGCATAAGACAAGATAGCTTATGTCTTGTTTGTTTTTCTGTTTTTGTCATCAGGAATATGCACCTGTTTGAGGAATTATGGGTTTTTTTGCCTAACCACTTGCTGTAAAAGGACCTTTATTCATTGTATAAAGCACCAAAACAAAAATGCTGGCTGTTGCCATTTGTGGATTTTTGTTTTGTTTTCAGTTTCTTATAGACAGAATATTGAGTTTTAACTAATTACTATTGAGATTTCTTCTTCTATCGAATCCAAATGACATATTAAATGTATTGACAGTTTTCAGATAGGACATATTTGTTCTATAACAGTTTGTCACCTTAAAATCACACATTTAAAAAAATAGTGTGTCTGAAAGTCTAAAAATGGAAGGTCATGTTAATTTTTATCTCTCTTACAGCTGCACATGTATTGTTCAGTCACATGAACCAGTCCAGATTGGAGGATAATTCTGTTGAAGAGCTGAAGAAGAGATATGGTGTTCAGTATTAATGGATTACTGATGTTACATATTTGTATGTGTAAACTAGTCTGATTCCGCACCTCTTCTCTGAGCTACTTGTACTGAAATCAGTGGATGAGTTAAATCCATAAAGTTGCATTTATGTAGGTAATGAAATCCTTATACCAGATAAAACCAAATGGCAAGTGCCTAGAAAGGATAATGGCCTATGCCCCAATTCTGCAATTGTGCCCATTATTTAAGAGCCCTGTGGTTCCAGGAGGACTCTCTCCAGGTTTAAGAGTCCGCTTGAGTAGATTGAGTTGCAGGATTAAGGCTGACAGTTATTCAGAAATAAAGTTAATTATTTATAAACATGTGGGTTTTGGTAACTTGATGATTATTAAAAGATCAGCGTGAATTTTATTTTGGGAAATAAACTTAACAGTGTTTAATTCAAAATTGGCTGGTATATTTTATTTTAACATAAAATGTACTACTTAATGAACTTACATTTCTCAGATAAGCTAAATTGTTATTTATCTTTAAATAGATGCCACACAGGACAACATGAAAACTTCATCTGATGCTCTGCAAACTTGGGGTGTGAAGGCCAGTAAATTCCAAATTTCTTTAGGTGAGATTGCCCTAAAGCTGAGTTCTAGGCACTGACAGCTGAGATGCCCATTGCAGTAGTACAAAAGGAATCTCTCTTAAATAACTAGGTTCCAGACAATGTAAGATTTTTAAAATAGTCACTAAGACCCTGAATTTCACCTATGGCTGAATGAAAATATAAAAAAAAATATGAATGAATATTGCACCACACAGAGAGCACAATTCTTTACAGTCCTATCAATCTATCCCCTTTACAAGCTGGTAGCTATGCAGTATTTCTTTTGATCCTTGTTCGATGGATGGCCCCAGGTCTTATTTGCCAGGCACTTTCAATGGGACTTGTGCTCTTAAGTCACTTAGATGTTTCTGAAAATCCCATCCTTTATCCTAATGCCTACACACAAGAGGGCCACATTCAGGTTGTACAGGCAAACTTAATTCTGGCAATTTCTAACTTTTGAGCGCTTGATTTTTCAACCTCAGTCTGTTTTAAGTTACTTTTTGTATAAATCCAGAACAGCTAACAAACCAATAAAACCTAAGTAGAACAAGATGGATATAGCTGAGATACGGAGTTTTGCTTGTGGGTTGTTGTTGTTTTGTGGGTTATTTTTTTTTTCATTTTTGCTGCATTCTTTCTATCTACTAGGTATTCAGGTTATAGCAATAGATCAAAATCATTAACTGGAATCTGTCACACCAATATCTTTATGGTGTACTGTAGCTATACAACCCTTTAACTTTACAAGGAGACCTGTTGCCACGGTTGGTCAAGCTTTGGCAAATGTGTTTTTCATTTTGTGAAAGAAATGTACCATGCTAGATTATGGGCTTGTCTATTGTGAAATAAGCTAGAGTATGAATTTAAAACACAGTGGCTATTCCTCAACTCCCCGTGTGGACACTCTCTTATTTGTCACTAAAATGGATTCAGTTAAGTTGCACAAAGGCTTTCTTAGAGCAGAATAAGAGGGTCCCTATGAGGAGCTATTGTGGAATATCTATTCAAGGCCATTTTCCCCCTATAGACAAGCCCTGTGGGAAATAATAATGCTGTATTCTGTGTAAGAAATGCTGGACAATGTATCAGTATGTAGTATAATGCACTAGAGATAGACTAGCAGGTAACAGCTGGGGTATGGTGGTGTGGTGAAATATTTACACATGTATTTTTCACTCATCACCACAGATCTTTATTTCCTCTGGGAACTTTAATAGGGTGAAAATATCTAAAATGTTCTAACCTCACAGATTTGGGCCAGTGGGGTCCTAGTCTTGTAGAACACCTCTTTACCGTGAACACCAACAAGTGTGGGTATTGTGTCTTTGTAGCAGGCTGACCTCTTCTAGACACAAGATGACACACTTCACACTGAGGAGAAAAAACCCTAGCTCTGTGTCAGAAGATTGCCTTGCTGGGTCTTAACTGGAGGTATAGGTGCTCTCTCTTCTTTCTGGCTTAGTTCAATTTCTGAGCTATATGACATCATTAAAATTTCATCCCTGACTGAATGACATCATTCAGCCTGGAAAGACTTCAATCCCATGTTGAGACCACTAGGTGGCTACTTCTAAAGGCGAAGTTCCCTGCTGAAATTGCAAGAAGCCTCTGTAGCTGCATAGGCTACAACACTCATGCACCTTCCTTAAATCAGCAACCATGAAGACAATTTGGGGCTGGATAAAGGCTATTTAATTAGCCCTGGGATAGTCATGCTGTTACCTGGGGTCTTCAGAACCCCCAAGAGGGGCAATTTAACTATTTCATCCCAGGTGGTGTTAGTAATAAATCAACAGGAACACAGCAATTCTGTCTGATAAGATCATGCATGTAAGTATGCTCTATCTAAAACTGCAGTTTATTAGATTTAAGCACACAAAAGCAATAGGTTTAGAACATCCCAGATAGTTACCTAACATCTGGAAAGGTATTGAGTAACAGCAGGTTCTCAGTGGCGAGTTGCTCACCCACTGGGGAGAAAGGGTGTCAGGAAAAACGTCTCAAGTTGGCTTCTGAGGACTGTTCCGAAGTACTCTCTATGAGCTAATCTTTTGTAACTAACTTATACAAAACACATAGGTCATAATACTCCCTACTATATCATCATCACTTTTCTAACTTTCAGTAAACTTTTAATATCAAAGGCCTCTAGACTCAAGGTTTTCCAGCCACCAAGGTTTTCAGTCTCAGTTGTTTTTCTTGTCTGTCACTTCCTCCCATTCTGATTAGCAGAAAACTGCCAGCTAGATACGATCTTGCTTCTGAAGGCCTGTCTCCAAGTTAACCTTTAACTATGTGGTGTTTTATTTCATTATTTTAGCATGGCTGAATGCATGTAATAAGTTTACAATTAGCTTGATCACATTCTGGGGTATATACACCCCTCAAATACAGTGCAACATTCCCCTCCTTAAAGGCCACATTTTTAATAAAGGCCTTTAGATACATATATAAAAAAAAAAAGTTCAGTGGGTTACTTTTGAAGGTCCAGCATTAGTCTCAAGGCTCTTGACCGAGACACAATCTTCTCGCTGGCACTCTCCGGTTTCACTCCTGACTTGCCTTGTTAAGGACCAGACTTCATGTACATGGTCTATAGAACCGCTGGTTTTGCAACCGATCAATCTTCCTCCAAATCCAGCATATCCATACTAGAAGCACAACAACCAATGCCACCTGAAACATTAGAACCTCACCACAATTAAATGTAAGGCCAAATTAAATCCCCAGTTCTGTGGGGGATCATCTCAATAACATCTCCCACTAATTTTGTTCCAAATCGCTGCTAACCCTCTCAGTCTCTTAATCTAATTAGAAGCGTGGTGGATGGTAACCATGACCGTGCGTGCCTCCTGCCTAGCAACTTACCAATAATTCCTTAAATAGTAATGCTGAGTTAACATTTTACAACAATCAAATTCATTTCAATAAATACAGGCATATTCTCTCTATTGTAAACATACATCTTGTACCTGCAAGGTATTTGTGCTACATTCATATTCAATCCCAAATTCTTCTAAGCAGGTTCCTAATTTCCAATGTTGTGTATCCCACTCATACCATCTCAAATCATGTTCTTTACATGTCAGTAACCTACATCTGCATTTGCATGCATGTCAGAGCTAAGGAAACATTACTGTGGAGGGCACCAACAGCTTGCAAGAGGTGGTCCTTTTCTTGGGATTGCGCCCATTTCTCTAAAACCTGTGTCACCCATCCTGTATGCAGCTTAGCTGATCTAAAAATACCCTCGGGGCATTGCTAAATCTTTTAGGTATTGAGCCATTGCATTCATATTATTCACAACCACCTCCTCATTCATACTGTTTCATTGTCTACTGTACATCCACACACCATAATTCACCTTACTGTTTACCTTCGTCTCTATATGCGTCTTCCCATTGATTTCAACCAGACATGCTCCAATCAAATCAATTCAGGTGGTTACAGAATTCACACTTCTATACCTTTTAATCATTTTACCAAAACACCATTTAACCATGCTATTATCCAGACATCCTTTATCCCTTTTATAAATTTCCTGAGGACCTAGGGCCTCCCAAGTGCAAGGCAAAAGAGCTTCCCATTCCCCTCCTGGTATCCTTATCTGTAATCTTGCCTCCCCCCAAACTTTTCTACCCAATGTTTGGCTATAAAAGGGAGTGTTTCAGCCTAAAATGAATTGTCTCTTCCCCTGATGATGTCCAGTTGGGGATATCAACTCATAAATGAACACAACGGGGTTTACAGGTGGAAAAAAACTAAAATTTAAACTAACATTTGTCACCAATTTACAGTCCCAAAGCAGTATTGCTTTTTTTTTTTTTTCTGTCCTCCAAAGCAGATAGCCCTTCATTATGGATCTGGAGAGGAGTCATGGGTGGGATCACTTCTGTCCCACTGACATCTGACCACTTCCAGGAGGCATTGACAGCACTGCTTGAGACTTTTCTGGTCACCGGGGTGACATCAATTTCCACTGCATCATTCACTTTGCACGGCACGGTCATCCACAGGAAGTTTTCCTATGCTGCGGGCACACCATGTTCTGGATTCATACCAATCAAGGCGTAGCCCTGCGATCCAAATGCCAGCCAAAACAGCACACAGGAATGCATCATCTCCAAGGTCTTCCAGCATCCACATAATTAATATTCTAAAACAAAGCAAAACAAAACGTCTGCCCTCCCTCTATAGAGAGAGGTATACATTTAAACAGAACTTAAACAGTTAACTAACTTATTAACCTGGACTTAGGCCATTTGGGCCTAAGTCCCTCTTTCGCCTTGCTCTTTTCCCTTGGGAGGGGCTCTAACTCTTAACTGTACTCTGAGCACCTGCTTGGGGCTCAGCAAATTCATCAGCTCTAATTTGCTTAAGGCTTGCTGGGGCTAAAGATATGACCATTACTAATCTTGCCAGTACTCACATATATAACTGAGGAGTAGGCAGTTTTCAGTAACAAAGGGCACAATCCCGCCAGATATTCCCAGTGCTGCAAAACCCAAACTAGTGCCAAAACTTCCTTTTTCACAGGGAGTAAACCCCCTCTCTGTTTCATTTATAATTTCGGAGGCTTAAACCACAGGACCAAGGCCTGTTCCATGGTTCTGATTTAGCACCGCTCCCAATCTCCTTTCTGTAGTTGCCAGCAGTAGCACAAATGGTGGTCACACCTGGGTACTAAAGCTGGAGCCTAAACTAAGGTCTGCTTTAACTTGATCATGGCTTCCTGCTGCAGAGGGCCCCAGTTCAATTCCACCCCCTCTTTAACAATTCATGCAGTGGGGCTGTCATCTTTAAAAATCCTTGGGAGAAATTAACCATTCCCAGAAAGCTGTAACATCTGTGGGAGCTGGTAATTTAGGAACCAGCACCACTCTGTTGATCAGGAGAATGCCCTTTCTGGACCAAAATCACTCCAAAATAATTTACCTGCTGGGAACACAACTGGGCTTTCTTTGGGCTTACTTTAAACCCAGTTTTCTGAATCTTTTGTAATACCCTATCCAAAACTTCCAAACTCTCACCTCTGGTCTAAATACAAATTAGGATGTTATCCATATAAAAAAATCACAGTCACTTTCATGCATCCCATCCCACATCTTGATTACAGGTGGACGCTGGCAAAACACAACTGCTTCATTTGAAAGGTAAAGCAAATTTGTAATAGCTGTCCTGATGTAAAGGGATAGCAAAGAAAGCATTGGCCAAATCAAAAACTGAAAACCACTGTGCCCCCTGCCCGCCCTCCTCCCCCCAGTGGAGGCCATCACCACCTAATACTTAGCCACTGTGGGGGCCATCAGTGGTATCACCTGATCAAGGGGGTGAAAATTAACTATCAGCCTCCAGGTTTTGCCATCACTTTTTAGGACTGGCCAGAGAGCAGCATTATTGGGTCTTGACTAAAACCCCTTGGCTTAAAAGCCTATCAGTTGTTTCTTTCAGACTGGCTTCTGCCTCCTTCGGATACTCATACTGCTTCTGGGGTGGGGGGTCAGGGCCAGTAATAAATGAAGGGGGGGGGGGATAGCTCCCTTTTATGAACACCCAGTTGTTCTCTATTTGCTTTACCTGTAAAGGGTTAAAAAGTGTCCCTACATAGGTAAAAGGAAGGGAGTGGGCACCTAACCAAAAAAGCCAATGGGAAGGCTAAAACTTTTAAAAATTGGGTAAAAACTTCCCCTTTGTCTTTCAGTGCTCTCGGGGAGAGAGGGAACAGGGCAGAACTATACTGTAGAAAGCTTGGGCCAGGTATGAAAAATCATCAAATCATACCTAAAAAGGACTCATTTAAAACCCCAAATATGTAAGTAAATCAGGAAATGTCTAGAAAAACACTATTAGGTTTATTTCTTTTATTTCTTTATGGCTTGTAAATTCCTCTGTGATAACCCCAAATGTTTTTGCTTGTAACCTTTAAACTGAACCTCAAAAAAGTTATTTTAATGCTTAATCCTTGTAAGTGGTTCTTTTTAAAATATAGTAATGGTCTAAGTTTTCTAATGTATTTTCTTTCATTTTGTTTTAATAAAATTTACCTTTTTTAAAAAACAATTAAATTTTTTGTGTCCTAAAAGATTTATGCACATGTTGTTTAATTAGCTGGTGGCAACATCTGATTTCCTTTGTTTTTCTTTCTCAGCTCTTCCCTGGAGGGGGGGTGAAAGGGCTTGAGGGTACCCCACAGGAAGAAATTCCCAAGTGCGTCTTCCTGGGTTCTCAAAGGGGTTTTTGCACTTGGGTGGTGGCAGCATCTACCCATCCAAGGTTTAAAAAAAAAAAAAAATAAGCTGTAGCCTTGGAAGTTGAATACAAGCCTGGAGTGTCCAGTATTCATTTTTAAAATCCTTGTGGGGCCCCACCTTCTGCACTCAAAGTGCCAGAGTGGGGACTCAGCCTTAACCAGGCCTGTAACTAGGATTTCTGCCTCAATTTTATCACATTCTATTTTATTCTTGGCCCACACCTCGTGGTGTTTCTCTGAAATTGCAAAAGTTTCTGGAGTACACATGGGCCACTCCAATTCTTCAGATGCCTTAAGGGCTGCTATCTGGTAGCTTGCTAAAATCTCCACTGGTTCCTAGGATATGCCAGGAGGCATTTCCCATAGAACCCTGTTAGCAAAATCCGCTAACACTCTGAATTCTCTTAAAACATCATTTCCCAAAATTCCCTCTCCTCCCAAATTTATTAAGCCAAATTGCTCTTTATTTCTCCTCTTCCACACCTAATACAAAATATTTCTGCAAAAGGGAACACTTTGTTTTATTTGTTTTGGCCAGAGGGCCAAACAGGTTCTTACTCTCGATGCTCATCAAGGAGTAAGTGGCACCTGTATCTAAAACAAATTCTGTCTGAATGTCCTTCCTTCAAACATAAACCCCGAATCTCCCCCACCCATCAGTGTCCAAATGTGCCACTGCTGGGGGAGTTGGGGGCAATAGGTAAATATCTGGGATATAAAGTTCTAAACCTAACATCTGGAATGGTATTGAGTAATTAACAGCAGGTTCGCAGTGCCCAGTTGCTCACCGACTGGGGAGAAAGGGTGTCAGGAAAAACCTCTCTCAAGTTGGCTTTCAAGGACTGCTCCAAAGCATACTGTAGCTAATCTTTTATAACTAACTTCTACAAAACAAGTCATAATACTCCCTACTATATCATCACTTTTCTAACTTTCAGTAAACCTTTAATATCAAAGGCCTCTAGACTGAAGGTTTTCCAACCACCAAGATTTTCAGTCTGAGTTGTTTACTTGCCTGTCCCCTCCTCCCATTCTGATTAGCAGAAACTGCAACTAGATATGACCTTGCTTCTGAAAGCCTATCTCCAAATTAACCCTTAACTACCTGGTGTTCTATTTCATTACTTCAGGATGGCTGAATGCACATAATGTGCTTGCAATTAGCTCGATCACATTCTGGGGTATGCACACCCTTCAAATCCAGGGCAACAATGCACTTTTCTGAATGATGCACTTTGTCATTTCATATGCTGTTATTAACTGTATCAACCTCAAGCAAGCCAGGTTGCAGGAGACACTTTTCTTTTCTTAGAAGCTACTGTTCTGGAAGCGGACTTTGAGGAACAGCTCTACAGCAGAGATAGTGTTAATGCGGTGGTGGTGGTGTGGCTTCTAAACACCCTCTCCCTCATTCCAGTCTTGCTGTTTACTGGTGCCCCGCAAGTCTTGAAGGATAGCGGTTAGGGCACCAGTAGTAGAAATCACAAGCTCCACTCGATCATTTGCAATAGCATTTTTAAGCCTTTCACCATAACTGTGGTAGATGCAAATAAAGGTTGATTCTCCACCACAGCTTCTGTGTTGTTTCAGTGCCCTTATAGTTGGTAGACAACCAAGTGAATCTAGCGTTTAGCAATGGTAAAGGGGGTTTACTTTCTGTGGTACAGATGGAATTAGATACGATTTGGACAAGACTATGTTAGCAGATGCATAGCCAAATGAAACAAACATGCCTACTTGTCTGGTTAAATTTCAGCCAGTTTGTAACTGGTTATAGAGGAAAAGTGCATTACCAAACTACCTTACTGTTTCTTTTCATTTCAGCACCATTATATCTTTATTGCTTTCTAAAAGCAAGAAAGAGTAAGGCTTATTCTTCTAATACAAATTATTGGGAGATAAATTATAGGCCAGTGGTTCTCAACCAGGGGTACACATACCCCCTGTGCGCAGAGGTCTTCCAGGGGGTAAATCAATTCATCTAGATATTTGCCTAATTTTACAACAGGCTACATAAAAAGCACTAGTGAAGTCAGTATAAACTAAAATTTCATACAGACAATGATTTGTTTATACTGCTGTATATACTATACACTAAAATGCAAGTACAATATTTATTTTCTAATTGATTTAATTTATAATTATATGGTAAAAATAAGAAAGTGCAATTTTTCAGTAATAGCGTGCTGTGACACTTGTGTATTTTTATGTCTGATTTTGTAAGCAAGTAGTTTTTAAGGGAGGAGAAACTTGGGGGTACGCAAGACAAATCAGACTCCTGAAAGGGATACAGTAGTCTAGAAAGGTTGAGCCGCCACTACAGGCAGAGTAATAATTCAAAGAGCTGCAGGTTTAGTTTCTTCCAGGAGATGGCAGTATTTTTCCTTCTTCTGAATTACAGCTTCTCTCTCTCTCTCTCCCTCTCCCCCCCCCCCCAATTAAGATCTTGATGTACCGTGGGGAAACTTGTTATGCCTCCTGGTACTGCAGTAAAATTCACCATACAGTAACAAATTCATTTGCATTAAGTACAAATTTTAAATTTGAAACAATGGACCAGATCCTTCACCATGACAAAATAGTAAACTTGGATAATTGGTGGGGTGAGAGGTAGCACAACGCAGAGAGGTGAATAACGGGGTTTCCCAAGGATCTGTACCATTCAACATAGTCATAAATGATCTGGACAAGGGGCTGAATAGTGAGGAAGCAAAATTTACAGACAATACAAAATTACTCCAAATAGTCAAGTCCAAAGCTGATTATGAAGAATTACAGCGGGCTCTCACTAAAGTGGATGACTAGGCAACAAAATGGCAGATTAAAGTCAATGTTGAGAAGTGAAAAGTATAGCACATTGGAAAAAATAATTCCAATTATTCATACAAAATGATGGAGTCTAAATTAGCTGTTACCAAATGAAAAGAGAAATAGAAAGAGATCTTGGTGTCATTGTGGATTGTTCACTGTAAACATGCTCTCAGTGTTCCATGGCCCACACTTGGAATATTGCATGCAGTTCTGGTCACCCCACCTCAAAAAAATATATTAGAATTTGAAAAGAGCAACAAAAATTATTAATGGAACAGCTTCCATAGGAGGAATGATTAAAAAGACTGGGACTATTCAATTGAGGAAAAAAATTAGGGAGGATATGAAAGACTATAAAATAATGAATGGTGTGGAGAAAGTGAATAGGGAAGTGGTATTTGGCCCTTCACATAACACAGGAACTAGCAGTCACCTGATCACATTAATAAGCAGCAGGTTTAAAACGAACAAAAGGAAGTACTTCACACAACACGCAGTCACCGTGTTACCAGTGGATGTTACGAAGGCCAAAAGTATAACTGGGGTCAAAAAGAATTAGATAAGTTCATGGTGGATAGGTGCACCAATGGCTATTAGCCAAGCTGGTCAAGGATGCTACTGGGTGTCCCTAACCCTCTGATTGCCAGAAGCTGGATGACAGAGGGATGGATCATTCATAATTTCCCTGTTCTGTTCACTTCCTCGGAAGCATCTGGCACCAGCCATTGTCAAAACAGGATACGAGGCTAGATGGACCATTGATCTGACCTAGTATGGCCTTTCTTATGTTCTTATAAAGATAATTTTTGCATGACCATCATCCTGGGGCTGCTCTATGCAGAATGGTCCCCAGGCATAAGATAGAGGAACTTGAATGCAGCTCTAATTTGCACCACCGGTAATATCCCTAAGAGGCTAAAATAGCAGAATTTGGTGTATTGTAGGGATATTCCACCTATTCCCGTTTCTTCCATCCACACATGCTGGCAACAGCGAAGGGGTGCTGCATAGGAGCTTCTGTGCCACTTCTGCTCCACCAGAATCTCCTCCTTATGTTGGGTTGATCAGCTAGTTTCATAGCCAGAATGCCCCAGCAGTGTGGCACAGAACACCTTCAACCACACCAGGGGAGCTAGCCTACAAAATTCATTTTTTCCATTTAGTAAATATCATTAAAGTGCCTTTCTGTCCTAGGAAGGGCCTCTATTAGAAGGGCATTGTGGGGCTCCATCTGATGAAGTGAGCTGTAGCTCACGAAAGCTCATGCTCAAATAAACTGGTTAGTCTCTAAGGTGCCACAAGTACTCCTTTTCTTTTTGCGAATACAGACTAACACGGCTGTTACTCTGAAACATATTCGTTGTGTGATTCCCATGCTAACCTTGCTCCATTTGTAAGTAGTATGTGTTATATGTCCTGCTTCTTCCTCCACTCCACTCCCCTCCTTCCCTGAGATCTGACAGTCAAGCTGGATTCTGTTTAACTCAGTTCATCACCAAGTTTAGAAATTCTGCAGGCCAAATTATGCCCCCATCTACACCTATGCAACTCCACTGTCTTTAGATTATGCCTTCAGTAATGCCTTCCTAACCTCAATATCTTTCCGTTCCAAGGTTTACACAAATGCCTCTGAGAGCAAAATTTGACCTGCAGAATCATTTTTTGCTGTTGATGATCCAGGAGACAGAGAACCCACTCTGACTCCTCTTCTCCAAGAGTTGATGTTTGATACTGCAGGACAAATTTAACCTCAATGTAAGCAGGTGTCATTCTGCTGAAGACAATGGAGTTGCACCAGGGATGAATTTGGCCTTATGTCTAGTACTTAGTTGCTGCTTAGGCCTATGGAAATGAAGGTCTTAGAATTCAGGGATAAATTTAATTATACTTTTCGTTTTCTTCTCGCCCCTAATCATTCGTTTCAACTTGATTGCAGTAGTGAATTGCTCTTTTTTCTCCTTTTCTTTATTATTCTCCCTTGCTTCCTCACAGTATTTCTCATGCAATCATTTGCACCAGATCTCTCTTGTCATTTCTGTCACCTTGAGTTGGACCCCTCCTTTGATTTTCTCTCTCATTGTGCCCTTTCTACCTTCTGTCAAGTTCAAAACACTTTTTCTTTTCCAGTGTATTCCCTCTACTCTAACCAATACTGTGGAGCTGAGCCTCTAAAAGTGTAATTTGAAGGCTCTTCTTTGTTTTTCTAAAGGTATTTTCTCAAGGCTTTTTTATGTTTTCTAAAAGCAGCTTTCAAGGACTGTCTTTAAGGCTCCAGTTTACAGCTATCTTTATTTTCCTCAAGCAGCTTGATTTAGAAACAGAAGCAAACAAACGTATCTGCTGGGGGATTCTTTTTCTTGCCTGCTGTTAAGATGGTTGCCAAATTCCCTAGTGGATGGATACCCTCATGGGAATCTATTCCTTTCCAAACAGTAGCATCAAGCAATGATTCCTTTCCAGCCATCTTCAGTTTTCAGGCCTTCTCTTGCCACTTACACCAGTAGTTTAGTTAATGGTGTTTATCTGAATTAGATTAAAAAGTGAAAAGAAAAGGAGTACTTGTGGCACCTTAGAGACTAACCAATTTATTTGAGCATGAGCTTTCGTGAGCTACAGCTCACTTCATCAGATGCATACCGTGGAAACTGCAGCAGACTTTATATATACACAGAGAATATGAAACAATACCTCCTCCCACCCCACTGTCCTGCTGGTAATAGCTTATCTAAAGTAATCTTCAGGTTAGGCCATTTCCAGCACAAATCCAGGTTTTCTCACCCTCCACCCCCCCACACAAATTCACTCTCCTGCTGGTGATAGCCCATCCAAAGTGACAACTCTTTACACAATGTGCATGATAATGAAGTTAGGCCATTTCCTGCACAAATCCAGGTTCAAGATTACTTTAGATAAGCTATTACCAGCAGGACAGTGGGGTGGGAGGAGGTATTGTTTCATATTCTCTGTGTATATATAAAGTCTGCTGCAGTTTCCACGGTATGCATCTGATGAAGTGAGCTGTAGCTCACGAAAGCTCATGCTCAAATAAATTGGTTAGTCTCTAAGGTGCCACAAGTACTCCTTTTCTTTTTGCGAATACAGACTAACACGGCTGTTACTCTGAAACCTGTCATTAAAAAGTGAGTCTGATTCCCTACTGCTTATACCAATGAAACACCACTGAAGTTGCCATAACAGAGCAAGGAATCTGGCCCAAATACTGGTAAATTGACAAACACCCAACTAAGGCAAAGCCTCACCGATTTGTACTAATGTCTGGAAGTCTCATTACACGTCATTGTGGTTTGTAAATGGTCAAATAAGGGCCCATCTTGCAAACGGAGCCACATGAGGTCTGTTCACATGGCTCTGATCAGGACTGAAGTGAACAAACACACACAAATACATCAGACTGCATGCCAGAAATGCTCTTTCTTATTTGTATTACATTAGGGCCCATTTGTCCTAGGCATTGTTCAGACAGATAGTAAAAGACGGTCCCTGCCCTAAAGAGTTTAAAGTCTAAATAAGTAAGACTGACAAAGAGCAGGAGAGTAAACAGAGCCACACTGACTTACCCAGGTCATACAGCAGCTCAGTGGCAGAGAGGGCAATAGACATCTTCTGAGTCTCAGGCTGGGTCCTATCTACTGGATCACCCTGACTATTTATTTTTACAAGTGAAATTTAATGTATTAACTAATAAATGCATGGCCACCTATTTTGGATCCATGGTAGAAAGGGAGGATACAATGGAAGCTAGAATCAACATTTAAAACTGGAACTGTCACATAAAAGTATTTAGCTTCCTTAGATCAAAGATAGGATGAAAACCCACCATCTTTTGTACAAAGAAGTATCTTGAATAAACCACTGACCCCACAAATCTCTGAGAACCTGCTCTCTGGATATAGCAGGAGTAAAGACTGAACCTCTGATATTAAAACTCTCTTCTGGGAGGGGCCACTGATTAGGGAAGGTGGGGAGGTATTTGAAGAGGGTAAACTCTCAGATTGGATTGAATACCCCTTGTCTATAATTTCAAGAATCTGTTTATCTGACGCTATCAACTTCCAGTTGCTGGCAAATTGAACCAGCCTGTCTCCAAACAACAGGTAGGAAAGATTATGCCAATTCCATGAGGGTGAGTAACCTGAGTCTATCTCAAAGAGCTCAAGTTACAAGTAACCTCCATTTATTTATTCACTAGTAAATGTATTGCCGTCTATGTTGTACTGATACTTAACCATCTAACTGCACAACATTATTCTATAAAATCTTTGCTGAGAAGTGAGGTAAGGCCACTATTTTTACTAAAATTATTGAGTATGCTCATTAGCAAAGTAAGAATCAGTTAAATTCCACTTTAAATTTTTTGATTGCCTCATATTTAAAACAAACTCATATGGACTTCTGTTGCTCCATTCCTATTTTTCTTCACATTTGGTGAGTGAATTTCAGTGCATGTGAAAATTACATTGGTTATCTCTGGTTTATCACTTTGAAACGACTAAAAAAATCACTATATAGTATTGGATTAATTTAACTGCAATAGGAAAACGATCTCACTTGCTAGGGGAAAGCTTTGTTACAGACTTTCCATTTCTTCTACACTTTATAGTCATTCTAATCTCAATGGAAGGTCTATAATGAATTCCTTTAAAACCTAATGTGAAGTTTATGCGAGATTTTCTCCAATTCCATGTCTTCTTCTAATGGAAAAGTTGCTTAATAGGTTGGGAAAATTGGGTGGAGGGACTATTGGTAATTTGCAGCTCAATAGCACCTTTTAACCAAAAATCTCAGTGACTTATAAATACTAATTCAGCTTCATGAGGGTTTTATGAAGAATCTAAATTGGTAAAACAAAGAAGTATAAGCTGATGTTTGCAATGCAGTGCAGGGACTTTGGCCACACCCATCTTCCATTAAAATGACACCCCCAGATCTTTAAAATTAATGCAAGCTATGTGTGTGAGGAGTGGGGGAGGAGGAGGTGACTAAAGCTCCTACACTGCTTTGAAACTGTCAGCCTTAGGCAAATTCCTACAGACACTCATGGCCCTGCTCCCACAGAGTGCCACTTGGAGCATAGGTGCCAAACAAGCAGAAGGTCTGCCAACATGGAATAGCTTACAGGATGGGGCCCCAGTGACTTGCTCAAGGTCATACAATAAGACAGTGAAAAAGCCACATCTTAGCTTTAACAATTCGACTACTCTTCTTTTCAAATTCTAAACAAATATTCCACACAACAGAGTATAAAGTGAAAATGTTTGAAGGCTCAAATTGCAAAAAGTAGTCAGAGTATAAAGTGAAAATGTTTGAAGGCTCAAATTGCAAGCATTTGAATCCAGAGTTCTAATACACTAAAGTTAAGGGGAAGAGATCCTTGGGTTTGGCTCAGACTCATCTCAGATGTCAAGTATAAAAGCATAGTTTGTATACTCTCTTTAATGACCTGACTTAAGCCACACAAAACCTGAAGCACAAGCCCTCACGAAAGGAGCTACAGAAGACTGGTACAGAAGATCTGCACATTTGTCCATGTATGTAGCCTGGCTTGAAAATTGCAGCTATTCTTCCCTAACCCATTATTTGTATTCCTAGTGAGGTGGAGAGTGCTAAGGGATCAGAATACACATGCACCACCTTAGCTCTGCTTTGGAAGCATGTGTGGGCACCGATTTTGTGGGACAGTTATGGATGAGCTCCACCCTGACATCTGGTGATGAGGAGTGGCAAGTTGTGGAAAAGAACTTCAGGGGCTGATCTCATTTGCAAAGGCACACCCACCCCGCCTAGCATGAGCCCATAGCTGCCCAAATGGTCACTTTGGCTGCTGGGGACCCCCAGTTTCTCTGTTATTGGGGCAGGAAGAATAAATTGTTATTATCCTGATTATGTGAATCAAGGACAGTGGAACTGTACTTGGCCTTTTGTTATGATGGAGGGACTCGCCATCAACTAAGTAGTACTCGCTAGGCAAGGGACATGGGTTCCAAAACTCAGTGAATGGAGAGAGAGGCTGTGAATAGGTATTGATATCTGGGGGTATGGGCCCCCTGGTGTGGGCCTTACATGCTAATTGCACTTTCTTTTCTCACTACTGTGGAATATCAGAGCTAATTTTGATTCTATTAGCAGTCAAGTTGCAGGTTGCTGAGTTGAATTCACTTTGGGCCAATGGTGTACCAGTACTGGGGCTCCCCTACTACAAGCTGAAATCAGAAAAGAGCTAAACTTACCAAGAGTTGAAATCACTGAGTGTTGTGTTAAGTAGTGGGGGAGCCTGAAGATATATTGCGGAGCAGTTTGTGGGTCGGCTGGAGTGGCTCATGGGATGGCGAGCAGAGCAGAGTGGCTCTTGGAGCAGAGCAGTTTGTGGGACAGCTGGAGCAGCTCATGGGGGCGGCTGGCAGAGCAGAACGATTTGTGGGATGGCTGGCGGAGCCACGGAGAGGTGGGGTAATTGGCTTTGGACCATGTAAGGTGCCCTTTAACCCCCCACCCTCACATCTCCACCCAGGTTGGGAGCTAAAACTGTGCAGATAAACTTTCGAACTCTGGTGCTGCACTGACCAGGGACAGAGACTTTTGGGTTGTTGGACTTTTGGGACTTTGGGTGACTCTGTGGGACTCAAGAACCAAATTTGCTTGGGGTGGGTTTTTTGCTCATGGGTTGTGTTATGAATCCTGTTGGTGGTGTTTCCCCAACATAATGCCATAATGCTCTCTGTTATTAAAAGGCTTTTGCTACACTCAGACTGTGTTATTAAAAGGCTTTTGCTACACTGTGCTTGCGAGAGGGGAAGTATTGCCTCTTGGAGGCACCCAGCAGGGGTGGTATATATTTGTCCCAGGTCACTGGGTGGGGGCTCGAGCCGGTTTTGCATTGTGTTATTGGAATGGAACCCCTAGATACTGAACCCGGCCCTTGTTGCTGCCAAGTCTGATAGGCAGAAGGGTTACATGAAGGAAAGCAGAACTTGATCATAGTATCTACTGCTAATTGAATAAAGCAGGAGAGAGTGAGTCAAAATACTATCACACAACTGAGAACAGTAGAGGATGTTTAAGGAGGATGTCAGGAGAAGAACAAAACAATGAAGTTATTACTTTGTGAGTTTGCTGAATGTAAGGCTCTGACTGAACAGGTATGTGACTGTACTGTGTGACCCCACTTCTTTCAGTGCTGCCTTCATGTCCTTCAAAATCTAAAATTTAATTTAAAAAAGTCTCGAGTTGTTATAGTTACTGAGATATAGTTGTGACAGGTTTTAAAGGCTAACTGATGCAGAGATGTCTGCCTGCGTTTGCAGAACCTGAAAGAGTATCCCTAAGAAGGGAGATCACATTTCATTTCAATGGATGCTAACGCAGATGCCAATGATAACTTTAAAAGTCAATGTTGTTAACACATGCTTCGAGCTGTGAAAGTAAGGAGCCGGAGGATCGTGGTATGAAGATATGCAAGCAACTGCTAGTGATGGCTCATTTTGGCACCAACAATGAGTGTAACAGGGCTATGGAGCCATTTTTTCTACCCTCGGTCAAGAAGGAGTAAAGCCCAACAAGCCTGGCTGGGAATCTGAACACCTTCCAATGGGAACCAAGTTCATGGTACACAGGCCTCACTGATGAGGAAACCAAGCACAAGTTGCCCAGAGACCATGCATGATCATATTCTGAACACCTGCACATTCTACAGCGAATGGTGTCTCATGTATGTGAGCCTTACTTGGTGGACAGAGCTTCCTTCCCCCTTCCATTCTCCCCAAATAAGACCCCTGGACTGAATGAAAAAACACTTTAATCCCTGGAGTGACTACTTGCTTACTGCTTTCATAATGCAACCATATAGTGCATCTTGAAATCACTACAACGTGAATGCCAAGCCATCATAACCCCTCAGACTACTATTATTTCTAATTTGCATTCCAGTAACACCAAGTGACCCTAGCTGAGACTGAAAACCCAGAGTACTAGAATCAGTTCAGACATAAAGTAAGTATCTTCCTCAAGGAGCTTCTAATCTTAATAGACAGCACAGATAAATGAAGTATTATTATCTCCATTTTTAGGGGTGAGGAACTGAGGCAACTCATATCCAAAGTATAACACATGAAGTAAAGTGGTTGAAAAACAGGGAAGTAATTTTGTAAAATCTTTGAAATGTCAAAGTTGTTTCCATTCCATGGGGTTAGAAATCTTTTTTTGTTTTTGTTTTTTTAGGCTTTTTTGGTTTTGCAATATTTGTAATCACTGCTTTTATTAAATTTTTACTCAGCTATGTTAAAATCATTAGATGTTTTCTGTTAATCGAAATAACTTCTGAAAACAACACTGATAAAAATGTAAATAGTGATAAAAATGTCACTGAAAATTTGGCAAAAAATGAAAATTTTAAAAAGTTTGACAAGTTTGAAGTTTTATTATTAAAAATGCCATTTTTGACCAAATGTGTGAAAATTTTCAACTGGTTCTAATGGAAAAGCTGTGGTAGAGCCAGAGATTCAACACAAATCCCTCTGAGTTCCAGTTCAATGCCTTTAACTATCCTTTTCCTCCCTGGGTAGGGCAAACATAGGCGCCGACTCCATGGGTGCTCTGGGGCTGGAGCACCCACAGGGAAAAAATGGTGGGTGCTGAGCACCCATCGGCAGCCTCCCTATCAGCTCCTCCTCCAGTGCCTCCCACCTGCCAGAAGGCCCTGCAGATCAGCGCCTCCCACACCGCCTGCCCATAGCAATCAGATGTTTTGTAGCATGCTGAAAGGGAGGTGGGAGGAGCAAGGATGTGGTGTGGTTGGGAGAGAGGGCAGAACTGGGTGGAAAGAGGCAGGGCATGGATAGAGCAGGGGGTGGGAAGAGGTGGGGCAGCGGTGGGGCCTTGGGGTAAGGAATGGAGTTGGGGCCTGGGGCAGAGCTTGGGGTCAACCCCCCCAGCACTTTGGAAAGTTGGCGCCTGTGACGGCAAACAACCACCACCCACAAAAGCCACAAGAAGGGGTTGAAGAACCCTTGTGGTCACAATCAGCCCCAACCCACTGCACCTGTGTAGCTTGTCACATCTGGGGCAGGCCCTTAAAAGGGAGGCGCTCAGGCCAATTGGCTGAGCTGGTACTCTGAAACAAGCAGAGCCAGAATGTCCAGAAGAATGGCTTGAGAGAACCACCTGAGAAAAAATGGGCTGGTTTGTTTATTTTCTTGAAACTCCCAGGAGTAAGTCTTGGCTTGGTGGGAGCTGAGAGTTCCTGGGGAATCTGAAAGACAGATTCCTCTCCTTTGCATGGGGGGCGGTGGTTCAGCCTGGCCCCTTTCAGGCTATGAAACTATCTTTCTGTTTTTTTGCTTGGACTGTTATTCACACGGACTGTTCACACTGGGGTGGATTTGTTAAGAGGTGCAGCTGATTGTATACCCCAGGTTTGGACCACAGGGCTGATGTGGCCCAGAGAATCACATATGAGGTAAGTAAGGCACCTCCCTTTACCCAACCTTGAGATATGCCCTTATGTTTCAGGTGCATGCCCATGACAAGTTGGCAGTGCATTGAGATGGAGGTGTTAGGGATTCCTGTGCGCACTGCTTCTGTTGTTGTTGTTGTTAGGGGGCTTATTCCTTCACCCACTTACTTCCCCGGTCCTTCTCGCATGAACAGAGAGCAACAATACCCAAAGTCCAAAGGTGCAAACAATTTGATGTTTATTGGGGTGAACTTCCAGCAAGCATGATTCTAGTTTCCTTCTTTAGTGTCCCCCTTCCCAGCTCTGACACCACAGAGCCTTACACCTGTGTCCCTGTTCCCATTCCTGCCCTTAGCCAAATATGATTCCAATTTCCTTACCCCCATTCCCTGTTCCCATTTCCCCCTTTAGCCAAACATGATTCCAATTTCCCCATCTCTGTTCCCATTCCCTCACCCACACACTTCCTGATTGACTGCAGACTATATAGTAAAACTTGAGTTCTGCCTAGCTATACCTTAACCAATCATTTTCCTGAAATTTAACTAACCAATCCTAACATATTGTAACATGATTATGTAACCAATTATATCCCACCACCTTAATTAGTTTACACCCAGCAAAATTAATTATACAGCAGACAGAAACAATCACAGAACCAGACAGAGATTATACAGACAAACAATAGCAAAGTGGGAACTATAATGACAAAACAATACAGAAGTGAGGATTTCACATCCCGGCTATTGATAAGTGAGTTCTTGCCAGACAGGATGCTATCAAACTAAGTTTCCTTTTACATCTTCTAGGCACTTCCCTTTCTCTGGAGGTGATAGGCATTATCAGGACAGGATTGTATTCCTAACAGCCCAATAGCACCTTATTTCAAAGTGACTAGTTTGGAATGTGAGGATTTGACCGTTCCTTTCCCAGCTTATGGCTGCCTCTGCTGCTTAACCAAAGGCCTTAGCCTAGGAACAGGGCCTCAAACTGTCACAGTAAGAGAAGGCTCTTACACTGGCAGACAGTGATTTTGATTCTTTCTTTTATACCTCTATAACTAGCCAAGTGATAAGAACACACCTAAATTCTTAGCGTCTAGGCCTTTACAGACAGGCCTGAATATCTATATCCTAACAGTTGTTGTTAGATTCTGTCAGAATAACTTTGTTCTTTGAGTGCTTGTGTAACCAACACACCTCGTGGGTGTGGTGTTCTGTCCCATCTAGTGGCACCAAGACCACTTAGAGAGAGAGTTTAATGAGTTTGCTCTACAGCCTTAGCTAACAGCCAGCTGGCTTTTAGCTCATGCTGTAGAGGCTCATGTACTAAGCTCCAGAGGCCCCCTGTTCGATCTTACCCACCGACAACCAGGGTCTGTTGACGTTACACTTGCACATGTCCATTCCCCTAGTGGTATTTGTTGGGATGGCTCCAGCGCCCTTTGGTGCCACATACTCATAGTACCAGTATAAAGGGGCCTGCTGACCCCACAGTCCTTCAGTTCCTTCTTACTGCCCATGATGGTGGCTGAAACTTCTCTTGTTGCTCAATCTTCCCAGTGAGTTTTTTTTTTTTTAATCAATGTGTAATGAAATAGAGTGGTCTCCCTCCGGACTGTAGCATGAGGGACCAATATACTCCCTCTGATGGACGGAGCTGAACCCGCCCTGTCCCCCTCTCCAAAAGTACCGGTGGGGACAGAAAGTATAAAGGGAGGACTTTGCAGCTGAGTTGAGGAGGAGCCAGGGAAGGAGAACAACGCCTCCACTGTGCTACGGCACCTTGGAGCTGAATCTGGGCTCTGCAGCACCCTACCCCAGAGGAGACTGGCCCTGAAAAGGAGTTGCCAGGACTGCCATCTGCTGTGTATCCAGAGGGCCTGTGGATCATAGAGGTACCAAACCCCAGGGAGGTAGGAAGTAGCCCAGGGGCAGCCGACGACTGTCCAGCTACTTCGCTAACTGACTCTAGGTCAGTGTTTTGCAGCTGGATCCCCTGCTGACCCAGTGGCGGATCACTCCACCACCTTTAGGGCCCTGGGGTGGGATGCGGTGGAGTCGGGTGGGCTCACATTCCCCTACCCCTGGGGTGGCAGACTCCCCATCTAGGCCAGGAGGCCTGTGTGAGTCTACCGTCCATCAAGCTAGACTCTGTTGGTGCTCACCCCTGCTGAAGCCCCTAGATTGTGGTGGTGCTCCCCCCTACCTGAACCCCTAGACTGCATGTTTGCTGACTGCCTTAGCCTACAAACTGAGGCTAAAGCTTGCTCCCTGCTCTGCCCCGGCCCAGGGACTAGGGCTGTAGACTACATGTGTTTGATGGCTGCCTTAGCCAGGAGGCTTAGGCTACAGCCCGCTCTGCCTCACCCAAAGGGTTAGAGCCCCAGACTGTGTGTGTTTGCCAGTCCCTCCTTTTTAGTGGGAGCTGTAGAAGAGCTTCTGCATCACTTAAGAGGAAAGGGGTTCTAGTCCTGTTTCTTCCTAAAAGCTAAGGGTGGTCTCATAACTATCCTAGACCTGCATCATCTCAACCCCTATCTGAAGAACTTAATGTTCCCCATGGTCTCCTTGGCTTCCATCATTCCCTCCTTGGATCCAGGGGATTGGTATGCCTCCCTCAATTTTAAAGGACACATCCTTCTACATATTGATTTCTCCCTCCCACACACACACACCTCCCAAGGCAACAGAAAGTTCCTAAGATTTTTCCTGAACCAAGTAATTACCAGTTCACAGTGCTTCTGTTTGGCCTATCAGTGACCCCACCGTCTTTTACCAAATGTATGGCTGTGGTGGAGGCTTTCCTCAGAAAAAGGGGAGTTCATCTTCCCATACCTTGACAACTGGCTAGTCAGAGGTCGGTCCAGAGCTCAGCTGGAATCCAACATCCACATCATCCAATCGACCTTCTGGGCACCAGTCCTACTGATAAACACCCAGAAATCCATCGTTATCCCAGTGCAAAGGATAGAGTTTATCAGGGCAGTTCTTGACTCCATACAGGCAAGGGCCTTGCTTCTGGAAGATCAGTTTTGAGCAATCACGGTCCTGATAAGGTCCCTCTAGACCCATCCGGACGCAACAGCTCAGAAATGTCTGAGTCTTCTGGGCCACGTGGCATCATGCACTTATGTAGTGCAACAGGTAAGGCTACATCTCAGACCTCTCCAAGCCTGGCTGGCCATGGTATACTCACCTTTGCAGCATCATCTGGACTTGGTGTTCATGATTCCCGCTCAAGTCCTGGGTTCACTGATGTGGTGGCTGAACCACCAGGTGGTCTGAGCAGGAGTACCCCTTGCACAGCCCTTTTTTTACATCAACAGGCAGAGCAGAGCTCACCCCGCCACCATGTCAGGAAGCAATCCAACTGTGGGAGTTCTGCATAACACATTCAAACCATCTAGAAGCATCATACCTCCAGGGAGTACATAACCAGCTGGCGGATCGCCTCAGCAGGTCTTTTTCCTCTCACCACGAGTGATGCCTTCAACCGGACATCACAATAGTCATTTTCCAACAGTGGGGGACTCCCCTTATAGATCTGTTTTCTCCCGCAACAACAGAAAATGTCACCATTTCTGCTCCCTGCAAGGGGTCACAGCCCAGGGTCTCTTATAGACTTCTTCCCGCTATCATGGACAAATCACCTGTATTACGCCTTTCCACATATCCCAATGATACACAAGGTCCTGATGAAGATCAAGGAGGACCGGGCAGGGGTCATTCTTGTAGTCCCGGCATGGCCCAGGCAACATCGGTTCGTCACCTTCTTCCATCTCTCAATGGATACCCTGCTCCTGCTTCTGCTACACCCAGATCTGATCACCTGAGACCATGGTTGGCTGCTCCACCCAAACCTCAGCTCTCTTCATCTGATGGCCTGGAAGCTCCATGGCTGAATCCTGAGGAGCAAGCTGCTTGGATCAAGTCCATAAAATCCTGCTAGGCAGTAGAAAACCCTCCACCAGGATCACTTACCTTGCAAAATGGAAACAGTTTTCCATCTGGTCCTCCCAATGTGGAATTCCACCTATGCAGTCCTCATTGCAACTCATATTGGAGTACCTTCTGCTTTTTGAAACAACAGCCCTTTCTTCAGTCAAGGTCTATCTAGCGACAATTTCGGCCTTCCATCCCAAGGTCGACAACCAGTCTGTCTTTTCACATGAGATGGTTATCCGTTTTCTTAAAGGTCTGGAGAGGTTATACCCCCAAGTAAGAGACCCAATTCCTCCCTGGGATCTAAACCTGATCCTGTCAAAGTTTACAGGTCCCCCGTTTGAGCCACTAGCAATGTGCTCATTGGTTCACCTCTCCTGGAAAATGGCTTTCTTAGTGACCATCACCTTAGCCAGAAGGGTTTTGGAGATCCATTCCCTCACATAGGAGCCCCCATATATGATTTTCTTCAAGAATAAGCTGCGTCCATACCCGGCGTTCCTCCCAAAAGTGGTTTAGCAATTCCACTGCAGCCAGGAATCTTTCTGCCAGTATTCTCCCCAAAACAGCATGTGAACCAAGAGGGGCAGTGTCTACGTTCCTTCAGTGTTCGACACACCCTAACTTTCTATATACAAAGAACCAAACCATATTGCAGATCAACCCAGCTGTTCAGAGCGATAGCAGAGAGGATGAAAGGCCTTCCCATCTCTGCCCAGAGGATTTTGTCCTGGATTACAGCATGCATCCAGACATGTTATGAATTTGCTAGTATCCCACCTCCAGCTAACCTGACTACTCATTCCACAAGATTGCAGTCCTCTTCAGACACTTACCTAGCACAAATCCCTATTCGGGACATCTGTGGTGCAGTAACCTGGTTGTTGGTGCACGCATTTGCAACACACTATGCCATCACCTAGTGGGCGAGAGACGATGCCAATTTTAGCCATGCAGTCTTGTACTCTGATCCCACTTCCTGTTCAACTGCTTGGGAGTCACCTATATTGGAAAAGACAAGTGCAAGCACTTGAAGGAAAAAACAAAACAGTTACTAACCTTTCTGTAACTGTTGTGGTTCAAGATGTGTTGCACATGTCCATTCCAAAACCCACCCTCTGTCCCCTCTGTCAGAGGGTAAGAAGAAACTAAAGGAGCATGGGGTCGGCAGGACCCTTTATACTGGCATTATGAGCTGACCTCACAAATACCACTAAGGGGAAAAATTCCAGCAACTGTGGTCAGGGCGTGCACACACCTACATTGGAATGGACATGTGCAACACATCTTGAAGAACAACAGTTACAGAAAGGCTAGTAACTGTTTCTTCCTGTGTAGTATGTTCAGTAGAAGCGTAGAAATCCAGCTGGCTGGAGATACCCAGACTCAGGAAGTCTTCAGCCACTGTTCCTACATGTTCTGAATTAAAGCCTAGCAGAAACAGATGACCACACAGACAGACAGAAGTGAGTTCACAGCCATTAAGTACTGGTCCCATCCTGTCCAACCCCCCCGCCCCACACCCAATATAATTCAAGTAGCACCGGTGCTAGATAATGTTGTGCAGATACCTTGGAAAAACCGCAGAAATCAGAAAATGACCAGTGGCCTAGTTCCTTCCCATCGGTCTGCCGATAATAATCCAAGGCTCTACCTCCAAACCTCTTAAGCGTTAGAGCAGTGAAGACAAGTATGCCTGTGCTCAGTTCTGTTTGAGCAACTGGAGATGATGGAGTGATTTCAAGCATCTTCTCCTTTCAACCAAATGAAACTTCATAATCTCTCCATCTCTCCTGTAGCCTCCCCTGCTGAGCTCTGAAACCTGCCTCGCCTCCCTCCAGGCTGATACCCTCACAGTGGCTGCCTGCCTCCTCTCTCCTCCCCTGCTGCCTCTTACCCATCTCTGGCCTCCACAGAACCCTGCATCCTTATTAGTTTTAGACACAAGGCAGTTAGAAACTGATGGAAGAGGAGGTGGTTTAAATCACAACAGTAGGATTTTGCTAATAGATTAGAGTTGATTTAAACAGTTGGGACTCTTTGAGGATCTATCCCCACATGTCGCACTTCCCAGCATCGAGAAACCTTCAGTCCTCCCTGCCACAGCACCACCTACTGATTCATATAAAGCTGCTATGACATTGGGTGTCCTCAAGCTGATAGACATCTGGGGAGAGATTGTGAAAGACACTAAGAGCAGCTCCCATTGACTTTCAAGAGGAAATGGGCAGCTAACTGCCTTTAGTGTGTGTGAAAGTCTGCCCCATGTGGAGTAGTCATTGTCCTGAAAAATAATGGTTTCCTTCTCTTTGTTTGTTACGTTATCTGCAAGGTGCAGCTATGCTGCGTTTCTTTTCAATGGCTACACTCTCTTGTTTCAGTACTTATAATTAGCTTATTTATAAAAGAGCAAAGTCGGTTTTACAATATTACTGTTTTAAAAGATCACTCAAAAGCTTTTGACGTTTTAAAGAAAAACACAAAAGGTCTAGCCTTTAATGGGAGTTGCCCTTTGCCTTTCTAACAGTATATTTAAATTTATCCACAAAGCATAAAATTTCTTTCAACTTTACAAATGGGAAGTTGTAGTAGCTTCTATTTTTAAACAACTTCGCTATGCTATCTCATGCAGTGCAAGAATTCAATGTAGGAAATTCCATGCATCAGCTCTGACTGTGCAAAGACTGAGTGTTTCTCCACAAAACATCAGGCACTATCAAGGAACTCTGCTTGAAGATCAATTGATCTGAGAAGGATTTTTTTCTTCTTCTATATTCTCATAAATACTATCTTAAGAGAACTGTCCTGGGAAAGTAAGTGAGATGTGTATCTTTGCCATGGATTCCCGCTCCTCCTCCCCTCAGTTAAAGAGCATGTGAGGCTGTGATATGGGTGCTACATACAAGTGGTGGCAGAAGACAACTAAACTTTTTTTCCTGACCCACATCACTTGACTTGGTCAGATTATAAAGGTTAATACCCTATTACATGACAGAGATCAGACCCCAGTGGTTATTGTTATTTAGCACATTATTCAAATTAAAAATGGTAGGCAATGTATGGCCTGACTGTGTGTGACATTTTCTTTTGTCTCATGAAGGTCACTTTCCTGCCACAACTATTTCAATCTACTCTGATTTCCTCATTATCTCTAGATCGATAACCTTAAATAACAATGTTCTTCAATTACTGATATTCACAACTGTCTGAAGCATCAGAACTGATAATCAGTATTATCAACCCCAAGCTTTCAAAAAATCATGTCAGTCCTCAAAATATATAGATATTTTCTTTTTATTGGTCTTCTGGGTTTTTCTTTTGTTTTTTAGCCTTTAGCATTCAGGTTATTTTGGAACTTTTCTCTGTAACCAAATGAGTTACAAATGTACTTTTTAAAAAATGAAAGGTGATTACATGAGAATCACTTGACTCAAGGAGCTGGGGCTTTAAGAAAAATATCATGAGACTCATGATAAAATCTTGAGCTGGCAACACTGCATTACCATAAGCTGAGTGAAACACATTGTTCATTGCCCATCTCCAAATGGTGGAATCAGGTGGGAGTGAGAAGAGTGATGAAGGGTGGAAAGAAGCAAAAAAGCATAGAGAAATTAGACTATGGGGACCAATAAGGTATAAGAATAGTATAGATGATGTGACAGGAAGCAGGTGGGGGGGGGCAGAGAGTGATACCTGTCAGTCAACTAAAGCCCTGACTCTGCTCCATATATGAAACCCTATTGATTTCTATATGAGTTCTAAGTTGAGTGGCTAGAAAACTTAACCCTAACGAAAACAATGAAAAATAAACAAAACCACATATTTTAAAAAAATTGGAAGAAAGGAGGAAAGAAAGTAAAGATTATTAAATTTTCTTTTCTCAGTTAGCTGCTTTCCTAGCTGAACTTCTATGTATACATCTTTATAAATCTACAGAACACTGTGAAGCAAAGGTTTGACATTCCAAACTTCAGGCACATTCAGCTCCTTGCTTTGGCATCTTTGTCCTGCTCCCTTCAAAGAATTGTATTCCATATAGGTTTTTGTACCACCATCCTCACAGTATTGCATTAAATCATATGATTAATATCAGTCACATGTGGTGTGTTCTTTCTGATATCTTCTCCTCAGGGGGAGAATTGTGTGTGCAATGTAGGGCTTTGTTTGGTGGGATTTATCTTTTGACTTTAAAAAAAATGTACATGTTGCTGCTGTATGTTTGTTAGAGAAGGCAAGGTCAAAGTGCACCTTGAACTTTGCGAGTGGAAGGTGGTGTGGTTTGTGATGGCCCTGTAGGAGTTTGTTCCACACTCTGGGACTGGCCCCAAGAAAGCTCTGTCTCCTGCACAGACAGGCTTTACCCTTATAGTAGTGACTTAGAACATAAGAACAGCCATACTGGGTCAGACCAAAGGTCCATGTAGCCCAGTATCCTGTCTTCTGACAGTGGCCAATGCCAGGTGCCCCAGAGGGAATGAACAGAACAGGTAATCCATTCCCTGTCGCTCATTCCCAGCTTCTGGACACCATCCCTGCCCATCCTGGCTAATAGCGATTGATGGACCTATCCTCCATGAATTTATGTAGTTCTATTTTGAACTCTGTTATAGTCTTGGCCTTCACTACATCCTCTGGCAAAGAGTTCCACAGGTTGACTGTGTGTTGTGTGAAGAAATACTTCCAGACCAATGATACAACACTGCCATGTAGTCAAGATCTAACTCAGGAACTCTTGAGTTTTCTCCTCCCCGATTTTCCTGGGCCATCTGTACCTCTCATATAAGCTTTGCCAGAGGAAAGTGTGATGTGACCCATTATTCCTATGGCTTTATGGACTCTGTGGTTTTACAGAGGCATAATTTGCCAGAGAATCAACTTGTTGCCACAACATATTTAAAGCCTTTATTTTCAAAAGTTCCCTTGCTAGCCCTCCTGGTTTTTCCAAACATCCAAACTGATGCAGTGATGTCTGCCATCAGCCTGAAAAAATAGCCTTGAGAAATCCCTGCCCTGACTTCCTTTGTGATGAATGGTAGAAGCTGTCAACCATAGTCTTCATCCCAGAGCTTTAGGTGATCTTTTAGGTATGCTGGGCCAAGGCCACTGAGCACCTTGAAGGGCAGAGACCTTGAACTTGATTCAGTATCCTATGTGAGCACAGGTTTGATGTGCCCATGGTAGTCTTTGTTGCTGAGGAGACGTGCCGCAATGTTCTATATTAAAGCATTTAGACAATGAGCTAGGTCCCCTTCATAGGCCTATAGGGCTAGAATCACAAAGCAATTAAGACACCTGTTATTTTAGGTACCTAAATCCAAAATTTAGATTCTCAAAACACCTGCTCAGCTGCTGCCTAACCCTGTAGGTGCCTAAACTCCCTAAGTGCCTACATTTCTGCCAGTTAAGTCCCTTCAGCCCTTAAAAATCTACCACTGTGCATGAGCACAGATGGTTCAATCATGGTGCCTGGGCACCTGACTCAAACCTAAGCCCCAACAGGATCCTTAAATTGAGCATACCCTCACCTGTGGAACTCAATCCAGCAGGTGTGCTCAGAGACAATCTAACAGATTTGGAGCCCTGTACAAAATACCATCATTGGGCTAGTGAGAGTTAGAATGATTCTATAGACTAGTGTTTAGGGGACTCACAAGGGATATGGGAGACTCAAATTCAGGTCCAGTCTTCTACTGGAGAGATTGAGAGATCCCCACAATACACTATCCTATAGTCCAGAGGTTGGGGCATTCTCCAGACATGTGGAGCAACAATTTGAACCCACATCAGGCAGGAGAGGTCTCCCACATCCCACGTAAGTGCTCTAACCAGTGGGTTAAAAGTTATAAGGGAAAGTTTATGAGAAAGGCTTAAGTGCCTAACTCCAGGAGACGGTTGAAGGCTGTGACTGAAAAGCAGAGAGGTGTGCCTCCCTCTGTCCTGGCTATAGGTGCCTAAGCCCCTTTAAAGGGTTGGCCTTAGGCCCCACCCATCTTCTTGGCATTTCCTGTTGGCTAGCCATGGTGGCTTACCCCCCAGTGTGCTGGATTTTGTAGATCCCATTCTTAGGTGCCTTACTCTGCCCATGCATTGTGCAGTAACTCTGGGCACCTAACCCGGGGCCATGGCTTCCATTGGGCAGCAGGATGCCTAACATTAGGCATTGAAATTCTGATTTTAAACCCCCTTTGTGGATCTAGCTTGTACCTTCTAACATTTGGGAAAAAAAACACCCTCAAACCCTTTTCCAAATCAGTTTTTCAATATTGAATTGATGGGATATTTCTGTCATGTATCTCTAACGACACTGTTCTCTCTCCACTGTTGCCTGAAATATAAATTTATAGGAGCTAAGCCAAATTGAAATGCAGTGGTAGGAATGGAGTCATTATTGCACGCACACAAAAGTTATCACCTAAATCAATCAGGGTTAATTCAAAAGTATTTCCCCTTGTCAGAGTCCAATGGCACAGACGGACTCTCTTCAGTGGCTGGCAGGAAAAGGTTAACACTTTCCCTCTGAGCAAAATAGCCATTAGGGAAAATGGCCATGAAGGGAATTTGAGTGGGCTTATCTGGAGGGCATTACATTAGTGTGGGAAGTACAAGAGAACTGAGCTTGGGAGGAGAGAAAAGAATCATTCTTGGAGTCTGACTAATGCCAATGGAGTGATCTCATTGTATAATTTCCTCAGTGGTCGTGCTGTTACTTGCTGTTTATAGTTGTCTACCGGTTATAGAGCTGAGCTGATAATGTGAATATTCACAAACATATACTATGCATTTTGTGAGGAGAGGGATATAAAATATATTTGCCTATTTTTTTTAAAAAAAAAAAACAACTTATTTTCATAAGCTTCAAAGCGGTGGCAATTTAGGGGGACAGAAAAATGCGGGCAGAGAGAGAGAGCAAGCAATTTGTCTTCACTAATTTATTCTGGTGGGAAAGAAACCCCTTTCATCTTCCATTTATTTCAATCCAAGCCCTATGTTTCCTTCCTATGTTTTTTTTTTCTCCCCTTCAGTTTAATTCTAAAAAAGTAGAAGCTTGATTTCTCTGCTTACTCTGACAGCCCTAGCAGCAAGCCACATTTTGTTAGGAAGTTTTGGACTTGAGTGGATAGGAAGGCTTTTCCCAACTAAAATTGAGTAGGTTGCTCAGAAAATGTATGTATCACAACAGCAGAATAGATGGAATTTGCTCTGTGCCTTTCTGAGCTTAATCTTAATACACAATTGAACACAAAAAATGTAAACAGAACAGTAAGGTTGCAAACTCAAGCATTCAAAAGTTAGGAAATGCCAACGGCTGCCTGGGCAACCTTAGTTTGGCCATAATACCTTGTGCATATGTATTATGATAGTCTTTAAGTACATGATCACATACTGTTTTTACATTCTTGCAGCAAGGCCTTATGTGTCTTCATCGTCATTCACTAAATGGATTCTTGAATGACTATATTTCTCGCAGAGAAGAATTAAAGCACTTACACCTAGTAGTGTACATGGAGACCTGTAGTCGTAGGCAAAAATTGTACTGTATCAAATTCTTGTCATACTGTCCTGATGAAGCATGGCAGCAAATCTAAGTGACTCTCAAGTGGGAACTAGGGAAATGGTGGGGTTTTTTTAAAAAAAATTCCTGAGAGCAACCATGAAAGCCCCTCACGCCCTGCTCTCTGTGGGTGATTTGAAATAATCTGTCTTCTACTGGCTACTTCGCAAACACAAACTGAAACACCTGTGTGCTTAACATGCACATTTTGCATGTGTGCTGTGGCTCTGCGGATGCAGCTGCAGCACACGCCAGATGGCATTTGCTTTTCATTGGGCAGGCTGGGAGAGAATATCATTAAGAAGTCTCCAGCATAATTAAACACTTCTTTCTCACTGCTTTGCTCTTGTGGCCTTTCCTTCTCCAGTTAATTTGTTGTTACTGCAGCTCTAATTTCTCTCCCTACTTTTAATTTATTCATCAACATTAGTTAATTGTGCTTGTGAGCTGTAATAGCTTTTATTAGTGAGCTCACTCACCATGTGGGTTTTCCAAATCTACCTCTACAGCTATGTTCATAGATTCATAGATATTAATGTCAGAAGGGACCATTATGATCATCTAGTCTGACCTCCTGCACAATGCAGACCACAGAATCTCACCCACCCACTCCTGCGATAAACCTCTCGCCTATGTATGAGCTTACTGAAGTCCTCAAATCATGGTTTAAAGACTTCAAGGAGCAGAGAATCCTCCAGCAAGAGCCCCATGCTACAGAGGAAGGCGAAAAACCTCCAGGGCCACTTCCAATCTGCCCTGGAGGAAAATGTTTTTGCATTTAGAACTGATTTATTAAACAAAGCAAGTATTATCTGTAGTTAGTGAATTGAACTGATTGTTTATAGTCACCATGTCGTTCAAGATAGTCATGGAACTGAACTAGCTGAATAAACTAAAATGAAGAAAGATTGTATGCAGTGGTGTTGTAGCTGTGCTGGTCCCAGGATATTAAAGACACAAGGCAGGTGAGGTGATATCTTTTATTACCTAAGCTCGAAAGCTTGTCTCTCCCACTAACAGACGTTGGTCCAATAAATGATATTACCTCACCCACCTTGTCTCAGTAAAGATATGCAAAGAGCTGCTGCTGCCTGACGCAAAGCCAGCACATCTTACTAGCTTAGTCAGGGAGAGGCTCGGGTGCTGGAATTGTTGCTGCCTCTGGACTTAATAAGAGACCTAGAATCTCAACTGACTTAAATTTCAACATTAGCTGCAAAGCTCTCCTAGTAACTGTGAGTGTTCTCTACAAAATGCTGCTTTTCTAGCTAACAAAATTGGTGAGACCACCTAAATAATGAGAGGGACTTATGACCTCACACTGTGACATTCTCCTGGTGTTAGCTGGACCAGTGATCGGCTAGGCCACTCCAATCCTCAACTCTGGGAGCCAGCCTGACCCTGCTCTGCTGTGAGAACCCCCACTCCTGGGCTGTTCACACACAGCCTCTGGCATGTAAGCTGCTCCTTGGATTGTGCAACCGAATGACTCTGTCTTGCAGTATCCAGTTATGCCTGCTGGACACTGCAAGCTTATATGAGTTTGTCAATTTAACAAAGAAACTGATATGTCCTAGGCTTGTTACCCCAAGGGGAGTCTCTGACATGCTTCAAACCAAACACACTGCTTCAGGTAGAATAAACAAACAAATTTAATAACTACAAGTTAGATTTTAAGTGATAGGCAAAAGTCAGAGTGGTTACCAAAATTAAATAAAATATAAGCATGCAGTCTAAACTCTTAACCCTATTAGACTGGGCAACATCTATATTAAGCAGTTTTTCTCACCCCACTGGATATTACAGTCCTTAATATACAGGTTTGTTCCTTAAACGTGGGCCAATCTCCTCTGTTAGAGTCCTGTCTTCTTCTCAGTGTCTTAGTTGCTTGCAGTGAAGGTGAGGGGCAGGAGAAGGGACCAGTGTGTGTCCACTCTGACTGTTTTATACCCTCTGTCCATGTGCTTGGGGAGCACAAGTTCAGGCATGTCTGAGGGGCATTGCTGAGTCTCTCCAAGGGAGGCAGAGCAATTCCCCTGGTGTGGCCTCATGCAAGTGAGTCATTGCATTGAAGCTCCCTTGCTGGACAATGACTGTTGATGGGTTGTTTGATACCCCACCTGGGCGTTGGTTACTTTCCTTGCTGTTGCCTCTGGGGAGCTAATATCTGGCTGATTCCCCAACTTACACATGTTTTAGTGACCACCATACAACACAATTCTCATAACTTCATATGCATTAATGATACACATATATGGATAGAGAAATGACCTTCAGCAGATCATAACCTTTCCCCTGACACCTTACAAGGCTGCTTTATATGTAAGATCTTGACTATATGAACATGAGGAATATGGGGGTTACAGTATGCTCCCCCAATGTATAGAATGTCACACACACAAACTGTGTGGTTTTGGATTTCTCATTATGTTTGGATAGTATGTGAAAAGTTACTCTGAACTCTGAGTTTCAGAGAGAGAAAATGAGCTAGTTTCCTTGTTTCCTGTTTAGACCCCCTCCTCATATTATTTGTTCATTACATGAAACAAAAGTGAGTCAAAGCAATGTTGTATACTCTTTTTAAAAATCTCTGAACACAGAGGAAAAAAGCAGCAATAAAAATGTCTGACTGGATAGTCTCAAACAAAGGTTTCTCTCTTCTCCCCCCCCCAAAGAAAGAGTTTAAAAAAGCATTGCTCTATACCAAAATGTGTGCTACTTTATTACACACAATAGCTTGATTGGTAGGTCATGCTTTAATAAGTCTGCATGAAATTGTTTAGACTCAGATCTGATCATAAATAAATATACACTGAAGAGCATCTAGCCCGAGGAACATGACTGCTGGTTTCATCATTACATTTATGACCTGTAGGGAATTTTTCTAAATACTGTACACCTCCATTCCCAAAGAATCCTGAAGGATAAAAAACACATGAATATGTAAAACTGAAGGAAAGTGAACATAGATTATTAGTCATAACAAAAAGCAAATCAAAGCTTAAAAACAAAGTGTGGATTTTTAGCCTTCACCCTGTAGAATGCTTGGCTACTTTTTACTTGTATGCCTTGTACTTGAAGACATTGAGTTCTCACAGCTCACTCTTTTTTTTTCCATCTTTGTTTAACAAGACTCTATATCCAAAGGCATTAAAATTCCAATATTCATGCTGCAGTCTCAATGTTATTTTAATACTTCTCTGGTTTAATTACTGAAATAATTAAAATGTACACTCAGTAAGTGCTGTAGTGTGATATTGATTTAGTGTGTGCGTGTGTGTGTGTTTTCTGAGTACTGGAGGAATCATAAACAGTCATCAGTCATGTTACATCTGCTGCCCTATCACAGAAAATAACACTCAGGAGAGAGATTTTCAGAGGCAGTGTCTTTCTCTTCTCTTTACTCATCTTCTTCAGACACTAATGAAGACAGGCAGTAGCGAGCCAAATGCTAGAGTATTGATACATTTAAACATGATATGTGCCATTTTTTGGTGGACATATGGGGTGAAACCTTGCATCTTTGGGGTTTTGCCACTGAATTCAGTGAGGTCAGGTTTCCACTCACTCACTCACTGTAGAAGTGATAACACAGAAGCAAAAACTCCGTAGAACGATTGAAGTGTTATTTAATTTAAAATGTTGTAAATTCAGCTTTGTATTAACTTCATAATAGTGCTTCTAGAGCTGTCTTCATTTTCAAGTGTATAAATATTACCTAATTAACCCACAAGGGGCTGTAGGGAAGGGAAACTGTCCCATCTCATAGAAGAATACAGAGGATGGGACCTACGGGGGGGAATAGGTATGTGTCCCCAAATTGGCTGTAGTGTAATAAGTTGTGGGCACTATGAATCCCAGTTGCAGGTGGCTCTGTATCCATTTTCAAAACCGTAAGATTTATCTGCCAAGCTGGCCAGAGGTGTGAACTTTGCAAAACTGTATATGACCTAAGCCTGTCAAGACTAAGTGTTAGAATCAGATTCAAAACATGCCATACTGTGCACACTCACAAAGAGCTGTGCAAGTCTGGAACATTCCTCTGTGGTATTGCTAAAATGCTTGCAGAATTTCAGCAAATAAAGCATCAGTTGCTCCAGGAGATAAAAGATGGAATGCCTGTTTTTAAAATGTTGGCTATGTTTTGATTAAAGTGTACTTTTTTGAGAGAGCCCAATCACATAGCAAATGAGAGTCTTTGTCCTTATTTATCTAGACATATGTTGCTGTAAGTAGAGAATTATTGTTTACCATGAGGTAAAGAGGTCATACCCAAATTTTTTACAGACAAGAGTGTTGGTTGGAATACATGAATGGTATCAAAGCACAATGAAAAGTGTGGCAGGAAGTTATTTTTGGTGGCCATATGTAAATCCGGACAAAGAAATGGAACATCCATCACTCTTAATTACTTGGTAACCACAAAAACTTGCCACAAGCCGCTCTTTGTCATCCATGAAAATGGGCCATTAGTCTGATGGTTGTCAGGGTACCCAGGACTGTGAGTCACCTTGTTACCCGCTGCCTGTAACAAGAGGGAGTCTTTCTTGTAGTAGCTGACTGTCAGCTCCCTGACACCGCCACCCCTTCAAGCATTCTCTTCTGGGCTCTGCCAGCCCTAACTTTGCCTCGCAGGTTAGCAGTAGGGGCACCCCATTCCCCACGTCCCTTTGAATCATACTCCTGTGATATCCAGCCCCTGACACTAGCTACTAACAGAATTTCCAGATCCTCTGCGCCCAAAGGTGCAAGATACCCCAATTTGCCAATTTTACCATATACAACAGCTCTTGTCAGCCACACAGCACTTGTGAGCACTTACAATAAAACAAAATAAGGCTTATTAAAGTAAGAACAAAAGATATTTCTAGAAATGAGAGAGTGGTGGAAACAAGTGGTTACAACACAAAAGAAAATCATTAGGGCAGTCAAGCGATTAAAAAATTAATCATGGATTAAAAAAGTTAATTGTGATTAATCTTGCGGTTAATCGCACTGTTAAACAATAATAGAAAGCCATTTATTTAAATATTTTGAATGTTTTCCACATTTTCAAATATATTGATTTCAATTATAAAATACAAAGTATACAGTGCTCACTGCATATTATTTTGATTACAAATATTTGCACTGTAAAAAAAGAAACAAAAGAAATAGTATTTTTCAATTCATCACATACAAGTACTGTAGTGCAATCTTTTTATCATGAAAGTTGAACTCAGAAATGTAGAATTATGTACAAAAAATAAGTGTATTCAAAAATAAAACAATGTAAAACTTTAGAGCCTACAAGTCCACTCAGTCCTATTTCTTGTTCAACTAATCGCTCAGATAAACAAATTTGTTTACATTTGCAGGAGATAATGCTGGCCTCTTCTTGTTCACAATGTCACCTGAAATTAAGAACAGGTATTCGCATGGCACTGTTGTAGTTAGTGTTGCAAGAAATTTACATGCCAGATGTGCTAAAGAGTCATATGTCCCTTCATGCTTCAATCACCATTCCAAAAGACATGCGTCCATGCTGATGATGGGTTCTGCTCGATAACAATCCAAAGCAGTTGGACCAATGCATGTTCATTTTCATCATCTGAGTCAAATGCCACCAGCAGAAGGTTTTGGTGGTTCAGGTTCTGTAGTTTTTGCATCGGAGTGTTGCTCTTTTAAGACTTCTGAAAGCATGCTTCATACTTCATCCCTCTCAGATTTTGGAAGGCACTTCAGATTCTTAAACCTTGGATTGAGTGCTATAGCTATCTTTAGAAATCTCACATTGGTACCTTCTTTTTGCATTTTGTCCAATCTGCAGCGAAAGCATTCTTAAAATGAACACCATATACTGAGCCATCATTCAAGACTACTATAACATGAAACATATGTCAGAATGCAGGTAAATTGGAACTGGAGACATACAATTCTCCCCCAAAGAATTCAGTCGCAAATTTAATTAACACATTATTTTTTTAATGAGCATCATCAGCATGGAAGCATGTCCTCTGGAATGGTGACTGAAGCATGAAGGGGCATAGGAATGTTTAGCATATCTGGCACATAGATACCTTGCAATGCCAGTTACAAAAATCCCATGTGAATGCCTGTGCTCGCTTTCTGGTCACGTTGTAAATAAGAAGTGGGCAGCATTATCTCCTGTAAATGTAAATTCACTTGTTTGTCTTAGAGATTGGCTGAACAAGAAGTAGAACTGAGTGGACTTGTAGGCTCTTAAGTTTTGCCTGCTTGGATGGGTCATCCCTCTTGGTGATTAATTTCTACTCCAAGTCCATAAAGCAGTTTTTCAATAAAAACACATTATTCCTTAAATATTACCCTTATGTACATCTCACAATGATTGAGTCTTGACAAGTTTTGAGCTTTCTTCAGACACCTCACATGATATCCCTTATGGATAAATACCCTGCAAGATGTGTTTGGTGTAATGAGTTTGTCATGTCTGAAGTGAGAGCTGTCTACAAAGAACAGGGGGCCCTTTGCCAAGGAGTCTCTTTGTCATAACTATACCACTGATTCTGCAGAAATTTTTAGAAAATGTACATAGTTGTGGTTGATATTTCTGGACAGTTTGGAATAGGTAAGAACCATAAGCAGTACTTCTGCTGCTGAGAGTATTGAGCACTGCCTACAGATTAACTGAAGAGATCATATCAGATAGAAGTTATCATTCTAATGTAAGAGAATCCAATGGGGATGTTTTTAGTGGAGTCCTGTAGGGATCTATTCTTAGCCCAATGCTATTCAATATCTTCATCAATGATCTGGAAGAAAACATACATTTATTGCTGGTAACTATTTGCCGTTAATGCAAAAATTGAGGAACAGTAAATAGTGATTGGGACAGCTCAGTTATATAAACTATTCTGGATCACTTTGTAAGGTGGGCTTGTGTAAGCAATACGTGTGACACTGAAAAGGGTTTAGGAGCTTGTCATAGATAACCAGTTGCATATGAGTTCCTTGTGTGATATTGTAGCTACAAGGGCTAACATAATCTGGGATGTATAAGCAGGGGGAATAACAAGTAGGGGTAGGGACATGACATTACCTCTGTATATGGCTGTGGCAGGGTGGACTAGGTCCAGAGGCCCCCTGCTGGAGGTCTCATGGCCCTGTGTCACCCTGCCCCATAATAGAGCATCGAGAAGTCCTCCAGATAGCCTAGGGTGCCTGCAGAGGGAGAAGCCAATCAGAGCGGCTGCTGGAGCAACCAATAGGGGCCAGAAGGGCCAGATAAAAGGCAAGCAGCAAAACAGAATCTTCAGTTGCTGTGTGGAGCTCAATGAAGGACACCTGGGTGTCTGGCTGGTAAGATGAGCAGCAGGTCTGCAGACAGCTCACTGCAGAGCTCTCACCAGGAAAAGCTGCCAAAGATCAGCTGGCTGGATGAGCAGCAGGAGCATCAAAAGGGCAGCGAGGGCAGGCTGAGCCCAGGGGACTGAGCACAGAACCTGGCCAGACCAGGTGAGGGTATTGAGATGGGCCCTGCTGGTCTGGTTGCAAACTGAGCTCAGGGATGCCTGCTGAAACACCACCAGCTGCAGGTACCAAGATGGGCCCCAGCTGGGTGGTGGAAGAAGGCAGTGCCTCTGGGAAGAAGCCTAAGAACTACAGCCCCATACCAGGGCTGTGATAAGAACTTGGGACTGTATACCCTGGAAGGGGGGATAGTGTATGCAGCTAGAGGGCTGAGTTGCTGAAGACCAGCTGAGAGAACCAGCGGCCGGGGGGTTGCCTGCAAGAGGCAGCTGCCACTCCATTGAAAGAACAAAAACTAAAAGCAAGCTCACACCCAACCAACCAAGGAGGGGCTGCCAATGAAAGGTGGATGCCACCTCGTGAAAAGACTATAATTGCAGGCATATTGGCCAGAGAAAGGGGGCACTCATGAGAGGTGGGAGCTGACCCTGTTACAATGGCATTAGTGAGACCATAACTGGAATACTGTGTGTAGTTCTGTTGCCACTAATTCCTAAAGCCAGTTGAAATACTGGAAGAGGTTCAGAAAAGAGCTACAAGAATGAGACGGTCTGGAAAACATGCCTTACAGTGAGAAACTAAAGGTGCCTCATCCATTTAACTTACCAAGAGATTAGGAGGAGGCTTGATCACAATTTACATCTACCGGCCTGGGGAAGAGGGTCCGATATAATAGTCAACTCTTTAATCTAGTAGAAAAGGGCATAATGATCTAATGGTTGGAAGCTGAAGCTAGACAATTTCAAACTAAAAGTAAGGTGCAAGTTTTTATCAGGTGAGGTAATTAATCATTAGAACAACTTCCCTAGGAATAGGTTGAGTTCTCCATCACTTGAAGCTTTTAAATCACGACTGGATGCTAAATCAACACTAGCTCAAACAGAAGTTATGGACTTGATTGAGAAATTACTTGCCTTAATCTTTTGGCCTTAAATTATGGCCCAGATCTACAAATTTTACTTAAGTGTTGTAACACTGAGCATTGCAAAACCTAACTTTGAAGTGCCTAGAAAATCACAGAAACACTCTGATTCATTAAGTCTGAACTAGGCATCTAGACTTCCTCTACAATGAATGGGGAGAGACAGGTACCTTAGAATGTGATCCACAAAGCCAGAATGCTAGGCAAGGAGCTACCTACACTAGCCAATGTCTGCTTAAACTACAACACTGATACTCAATTTTTGGAGACTTCAGTCACTGTTTATTTATACTGGTATTACCAATGTAAATCCATTTAATGCAATAGAATTACTCCTGTTTTACACTATTCTGAGAGGACATGCAGGCCTTTGATTTTCTACATCAAATCCCTTAAATAAAAATTTCAAACAGATGCTAGTGGATATTCTAGTAGTCTCCATTATAATCTTGGGGTGAAATCCTGGCCCCACTGGTGTCAATGGGAGTTTGTCATTGATCTCAGTGGAGTCAGGACTTCTCCATTAGTCTCTTTGTTTGATGACTCTTGTAGGACCAGGAGTCCCAGAAACCAGTAGACTAAACAACTTTTGTTTCTTTCTTAAAACCTAATTGACCATCTGAAATCAGGTAAAAATTCTCAACCAGAATTTCTACCATGGGAGCAAACAGAGAAAGAATTTCCATTAAAATAAATGGGGGGGGGGAAGCTGAAAGTACAGCATATCAGGAAACTCAGATAACGGACAGATGTTTCCTTCTAAGTATATTCTAAGTCTTCAGTGCTGTGTTCTAATCTCTTTTATTCTGGTTTTACACTTATTATTTTAATGTGTTTATATTTATTCTGTTTACACTTAACTATAATGTATTATTTATATGACAATAACACCTAACAGCCTACATCAAGCCTGGGCCTCATTGGACGAGGCACTATAAAGACAGAATAAAAGGCAGTCCTTGCTTTAAGAGGTTAATCAAAACAAACTTTACTGCTGTTTCTTCAGATTTGCATTGGTGTAAGTGAGGTCAGAATCAGGCTCTTAAACTTTATCGTTTTCAAGTAAACCCATATCTTAAACGTTCACTCCGGCAAGAGAACTTTAAACTGCCTGGTTTCCATCCACAATAAAAACTTCAATTTGTGCCAATATTTTAGTACAGGCAAAACAGGTAGAAATTGTGCCTCAAAAGGAAGGACACAATAAACTAATTTTAGTAAATTAAAAAAAAGACAAAGGGATAATTCCATTAATCAACACAACTAATATCTCTTGAAGAGTTATTCATACAAGAAAGCAGCAAAACAAGGTCACTAAAGGATAGTTTTTCTTTCAAACCACTTTTAAGTTACAAAAATTTACACTCTCAAATATTTAACAAAACAATGCAAATAAACTGAACCAGGGAAAAGACTCCAGGAAAGAAGTCCTGAAGATCAGTAACTTGGAAAGAAGTCCTTGGAAAAAGCTCTGTAGAGCCTGGGAGAGGGTGGAGAACCTGGTGGGGACTGAGCTAAGAAAGGGTGGAAGAGTTTGTTCTTTTAATTTTAGTGTGCAGTTTGAGTAACCCAGAAGGGGTGTGTGTCCAAGGAGGAGAGCAAGGCAAAGAGGCTATAATGCTGTGTCTTCCCACATGGGGTGATTCAAGATAAGATTATCACAATAATTTAAAATATTAGATTTAACATATATTAAAAGTAGACATTACAAAATGAGATTGAACGATTGATTTACTTTTCCCCCCAATGACTGTTGGAAATCTATTTCAGTTTTGTATCCTACCATACATACCGACTCTGAAAGATTTGCCTTCACTCACAATTCTGACACTTTCCGACCACAGGAATGCTCATCTCCTTGTTTTGTTCTGCTGTGATTTATTTTGACTTCCTTGTGTCAGTGTTAAATGAAACTCTTAACACTTTTGGATAAGTGGAGATGTAATGAAGAGAATGCCAGCTTTTCCCTAATAAGCTGTCATTAACTAAATAACTGCACACGTTTTGTGCATATTACTTTCAGGCAGCTTAAGATGTCTCCACTGTGGACATTATTCCTCTTTGTGGTTAGTAAGTTCTCCAACTAGCTTTAATAATGGCATGCCCCAGATTACAGTTTATGAACTCCATTCAGTATGAATTATATACCCAACTCATTATACTTTTTTAAACTTCTTTTAATTTAGACTGTACAAACATGCCTGAAGTTTTGCTAATTTACAAGTTACTGGTCTGCACACTGAGGCCAGTGGATTCACTTAATTTTCATATGTAAGTCTTGAGACTGTATGAAAATCAATCCTTTTACACCTTCCTCTTCAACTTTGTCTCATGCAATATTTATTAGCTTTTTTAAATGGAATCAGCCTCCCAACAACGCCTCCTTACAGGACCAAAAATGTGTGTGTTGGTTTTTTTGTTCTATTTTAAAGTGTATTTATAGCGGGAATCTCTCACAAAAATACCGGGCTAGATTTTCAGCTGGTGAAAATCTGTTTAGCTCTACATAAGTCACTGGGGTGACACAAATGTATATAGGCTGATGATCTGGCCTCTTGAATAGGAAATGCACCTTAGAAGTGCATATTATAAAATAACAATACAGAACAATTACTACTAAACATACTAAAAAGAAAAGGAGTACTTGTGGCACCTTAGAGACTAACCAATTTATTTGAGCATGAGCTTTCGTGAGCTACAGCTCACTTCATCAGATGCATACCGTGGAAACTGCAGCAGACTTTATATATACACAGAGAATATGAAACAATACCTCCTCCCACCCCACTGTCCTAAAACTGCTTCCAAGCATAGACAAAGTTGCAGATACTACTTACACTGCCATAAAAATGGTGTAAGCAATAACTAAGCTGGGCTAGATCCTCAGCTGCTATAAAACAAACTCCACTTATGTTATGCTGGCCCATGGCTCAACAGAGATACACAGGCATTGAACTGGAATAACACATACTTTCAGTAGTGAACCAAGCCCAAAAAGAGGATCATGAACATCTGTTTTTCCTCGCTATCTGAAGACCACATAACTAGCTCTATGACATGTATGGCATCATTCCAGTATTTCAGCAAAAACTGATAAATTGTGTTAACTTTTTTATCCCTTGAGTCTTTGCACATATCATAGGCCTGTATTCCAGTCAGCAACAAAACTATCTGAAGTGATAACAAAGGGCCATATTTTTAAATGGAACTCAGGCCAGTCTCCCTTTTGAGTTTGCAGTTTTGTAGCTGTGACTAATTATTGATGCAGACGTCAGCATCTAGGTGGCTAAGTACAGTACTTGACTTGCAGGAGCAATGAGGTATCTAGCTACCTGTATGCTGGCATTTGAACCCAAAGTTATTTGTGGGGACAAAAATAAGACTGTTTTTCCCCCGCTAAAATCAAGCACAGAGTCCCTGGATTACACAGGTGCTGTCTGAACTGAAATGCAATGGGCCCCTGTAATCCTAATGGCATCCCAATGCAAGAAGGCAAGGGGCTCACTGATATCTGGCTGTGAGTTTCAGCCTGCCTGATGAGTTCAGTGTACCCCAACTCACTAACATCACAGGATGTAGGTTGTCATGTAAGAGATCAATAGAAAGCTAATAGCATGCTGATCAGTTATATTATTGTTGGTGTATATATGGAGGACAAATTCAAAATTACAAATGTATAGGGTGGCACGGGGCTTAGGCACTCAGCCCCAGTCCCAGCTGTGAGCAACATTGGGCTCAGGTGCTCAGCCCCAGCCCCAGCTGCGGGGGGCACAGAGCTCAGGTAAGCCCCAGCCCCAGGCAGCACGGATCTCAGTGGGGATCAGCCCCAGCCCCGGACAGCACGGGGCTCAGGTGCTCAGCCCCAGACATGAGCAGTGTGGAGGTTGGGGCGGGGGGTCATTCCCAGTTGTGGGCAGCACAGGGTTTTGGGGGTCAGCCCCAGCCATGGGCAGTGCCGGCCAGGGAGGGTGATCATCTCTGATGAGCCCTGCAGGCAGGGAGAGTGGCTTAGGATAGCCCCGAGCCTTCCCATTTTTACTTTAGGAAATATGGTCACCCTGTTTGCTGTGCTTGCATGTTTGTGGACTATCTGCATAATCTATTTAGGTTTTATATAAGCAGCTGAATGCTTTGTAAACATGAGTAAGATTCAGAAGTCTAGCCAACTAAAATAGTGGGGTGACTTGTTTTTCCTCCTGCTGTACAATCCTGCCTGTAGAGTTCAGTATTCACTATCATTTCGTTTCAGCTCAACGATATGAAAACCCGAGTAGATGGAAATTTTCACTTGTTGAAATGAATCTCTGCATTAGAAAGCTATCTATAATTCCTTCTACGTTCTTCTCAAAGCATTTGAAGTGATAACATGAAATATGAACTATGGAAAGAGGGTTTCCAGTCTTGCAGAATTAGAATTGTCAGTACAAAAATATAAATGACTAAATACTGAACTATTTCTTTAAAATGCCAGTAATTTTGAGAAACATTAACTAATCTACTACTTCTTCCCCATGTTATCAAAATAAGCAGTTAAAGGCTAACTGGTCCGAAAGGAACACTTTTTAGATAAAACATGATATGAATGGAATAAAGTGTTACTGAAAGAAGTATGCTAAAAATGTAAGTTTTAGTTTTGGGTTTTCTTTCAACATTTAAAACACCAGTTGGAATGGTTTCTGAGCACTCAATCCAAAGCCAACTGAAGTTAATGGAAATGCTTCCTCTGATTTCAGTGGGCACTGGATGAGCTATATCTTTCTCTGCTAATACTCTTTGTGCCATCCTATCCTATTAAGTTGGAGAGAGCAGAGCATTTGGTCTTGGGGTGCGTGTACAGGAGTAGGAATGTTATAGTTTATAATGTCTTTGTCTTTGTAGCCTGGGTTTTTGAAATTCCCTTCTTAGGTGCACGCTTAAATTGTGGATCTTACCTAATTTAAAAGGTGCACAATGACTTTTTCACTTGGTAATGTTTTATTCTTTACAAATAGGGAATATAGTGCTCATGCAACATGCCAAATTGGCAGCCCTGGAGTCCTCTCTTTATTCACATAGTGGGCAAGACCAGAGCAGATTCTTTGCCAGCACTACTCTTTCTTAGCCTAAAAGGACCAAATCTATAGGGATGTTTGGACCATTCCATTTTGATGTTCCATGAATCCTTGGCCTCCCTGCTGAGTTGAACTGGTAAGAAAATTTTCATGAAAATTTACAAAAATATTTGTCACTTTATATTCTCCATTTTCTAACCAGGTCTATTGCTGAGACTGCTGACAAGGGCATGCCATTTAGTGCTAATGTGGTAGTCACCTACGTGTTATGGTATACTAGGAACTGGAGAGAAGACAAATTCATTTCACACTGTCCATCAAAGGGCCATCAGATGGTAACAATCCTTGAGTAGTGGGCAGTAGGTGGGATGAGGTGGGGGACAGGTTGAGGAGCAGGTGAGATGGAATGGGGATGGAGGTACACCATCTCTCCTCCAGTTCATGGAGATAGAGCAAGAGGCTACATTAAATTTGCTGAGAAGCTCCTCCCCCAACCACAGGCCCATGTGGCAGCAGCAACCAAGATACAGTCACTGGTAAAACCCCCTCCTTTGGAGCCACACTGCCAGGGACCTAGTGGGAGGAGAGTCACCAGGGGTTAAAACTTGTGCAAAAGTACCTAAGCCTTGATGCAGTTGGTTTAGGCGTATTATTGATCCCTGGAGATCTTCCAGGGATGGGGGCAGACCCCAAGGCTCTCTCCATGATAGTGCAAACTTTGCCTCCTCAATGGAATAACTGGAGGGGGACACAACAATGGGGATATTTGTGGAGATTTCTTTCTCTCCGACCCCCTTCTGTGTGGGTTTTACCATGGAGTAAGAGGGGCAGGTGTGGTACAATACAGTAAGGGCATAGATTTGCAAAAAGAAAAGGAGTACTTGTGGTACCTTAGAGACTAACCAATTTATTTGAGCATAAGCTTTCGTGAGCTACAGCTCACTTCATCGGATGCATACTGTGGAAAGTGTAGAAGATCTTTTTATACACACAAAGCATGACAAAATACCTCCCCCCACCCCACTCTCCTGCTCGTAATAACTTATCTAAAGTGATCACTCTCCTTACAATGTGTATGATAATCAAGGTGGGCCATTTCCAGCACAAATCCAAGGTTTAACAAGAACGTCTGGGGGGGGGGGGGAGGAAGGAAAAAACAAGGGGAAATAGGTTACCTTGCATAATGACTTAGCCACTCCCAGGCTCTATTCAAGCCTAAGTTAATTATATCCAATTTGCAAATGAATTCCGATTCAACAGTTTCTCGCTGGAGTCTGGATTTGAAGTTTTTTTTGTTGTAATATCTGCAACTTTCATGTCTGTAATCGCGTGACCAGAGAGATTGAAGTGTTCTCCAACTGGTTTATGAATGTTATAATTCTTGACATCTGATTTGTGTCCATTTATTCTTTTACGTAGAGACTGTCCAGTTTGACCAATGTACATGGCAGAGGGGCATTGCTGGCACATGATGGCATATATCACATTGGTGGATGTGCAGGTGAACGAGCCTCTGATAGTGTGGCTGATGTTATTAGGCCCTGTGATGGTGTCCCCTGAATAGATATGTGGGCACAGTTGGCAACGGGCTTTGTTGCAAGGATAGGTTCCTGGGTTAGTGGTTCTGTTGTGTGGTATGTGGTTGCTGGTGAGTATTTGCTTCAGGTTGGGGGGCTGTCTGTAGGCAAGGACTGGCCTGTCTCCCAAGATTTGTGAGAGTGTTGGGTCATCCTTCAGGATAGGTTGTAGATCCTTAATAATGCGTTGGAGGGGTTTTAGTTGGGGACTGAAGGTGACGGCTAGTGGCGTTCTGTTATTTTCTTTGTTAGGCCTGTCCTGTAGTAGATGACTTCTGGGAACTCTTCTGGCTCTATCAATCTGTTTCTTCACTTCCGCAGGTGGGTATTGTAGTTGTAAGAATGCTTGATAGAGATCTTATAGGTGTTTGTCTCTGTCTGAGGGGTTGGAGCAAATGCGGTTGTATCGTAGAGCTTGGCTGTAGATGATGGATCGTGTGGTGTGGTCAGGGTGAAAGCTGGAGGCATGTAGGTAGGAATAGCGGTCGGTAGGTTTCCGGTATAGGGTGGTGTTTATGTGACCATCGTTTATTAGCACTGTAGTGTCCAGGAAGAGGATCTCTTGTGTGGACTGGACCAGGCTGAGGTTGATGGTGGGATGGAAATTGTTGAAATCATGGTGGAATTCCTCAAGGGCTTCTTTTCCATGGGTCCAGATGATGATGATGTCATCAATATAGCGCAAGTAGAGTAGGGGTGTTAGGGGACGAGAGCTGAGGAAGTGTTGTTCTAAGTCAGCCATAAAAATGTTGGCATACTGTGGGGCCATGCAGGTACCCATAGCAGTGCCGCTGATCTGAAGGTATACATTGTCCCCAAATGTAAAATAGTTATGGGTAAGGATAAAGTCACAAAGTTCAGCTACCAGGTTAGCCGTGACATTATCGGGGATAGTGTTCTTGACAGCTTGTAGTCCATCTTTGTGTGGAATGTTGGTGTAGAGGGCTTCTACATCCATAGTGGCCAGGATGGTGTTATCAGGAAGATCACCGATGGATTGTAGTTTCCTCAGGAAGTCAGTGGTGTCTCGAAGGTAGCTGGGAGTGCTGGTAGCGTAGGGCCTGAAGAGGGAGTCTACATAGCCAGACAATCCTGCTGTCAGGGTGCCAATGCCTGAGATGATGGGGCGCCCAGGATTTCCAGGTTTATGGATCTTGGGTAGTAGATAGAATATCCCAGTTCGGGGTTCCAGGGGTGTGTCTGTGGGGATTTGATCTTGTGCTTTTTCATGGAGTTTCTTGAGCAAATGCTGTAGTTTCTTTTGGTAACTCTCAGTGGGATCAGAGGGTAATGGCTTGTAGAAAGTGGTGTTGGAGAGCTGCCAAGCAGCCTCTTGTTCATATTCCGACCTATTCACGATGACAACAGCACCTCCTTTGTCAGCCTTTTTTATGATGTCAGAGTTGTTTCTGAGGCTGTGGATGGCATTGTGTTCCGCACGGCTGAGGTTATGGGGCAAGTGATGCTGCTTTTCCACAATTTCAGCCCCTGCACGTCGGCGGAAGCACTCTATGTAGAAGTCCAATCTGCTGTCTCGACCTTCAGGAGGAGTCCACCTAGAATCCTTCTTTTTGTAGTGTTGATAGGGAGGTCTCTGTGGATTAGTATGTTGTTCAGAGGTATGTTGGAAATATTCCTTGAGTCGGAGACATCGAAAATAGGATTCTAGGTCACCACAGAACTGTATCATGTTCATGGGGGTGGAGGGGCAGAAGGAGAGGCCCCGAGATAGGACAGCTGCTTCTGCTGGGCTGAGAGTATAGTTGGATAGGTTAACAATATTGCTGGGTGGGTTGAGGGAACCATTGCTGTGGCCCCTTGTGGCATGTAGTAGTTTAGAAAGTTTAGTGTCCTTTTTCTTTTGTAGAGAAGCAAAGTGTGTATTGTAAATGGCTTGTCTAGTTTTAGTAAAGTCCAGCCACGAGGAAGTTTGTGTGGAAGGTTGGTTTTTTATGAGAGTGTCCATTTTTGAGAGCTCATTCTTAATCTTTCCCTGTTTGCTGTAGAGGATGTTGATCAGGTGATTCCGCAGTTTCTTTGAGAGCGTGTGGCAAGCTGTCAGCATAGTCTGTGTGGTATGTAGATTGTAATGGATTTTTTACCTTCAGTCCTATTACCAGCAGGAGAGTGGGGTGCGGGGAGGTATTTTTTCATGCTTTGTGTGTATAAAAGGATCTACACTTTCCACAGTATGCATCCGACGAAGTGAGCTGTAGCTCACGAAAGCTTATGCTCAAATAAATTGGTTAGTCTCTAAGGTGCCACAAGTACTCCTTTTCTTTTTGCGAATACAGACTAACACGGCTATTGCTCTGAAACCTGGCATAGATTTGGCATCTTTTGGCTCCCCTATGTAGCCATCCATTCACAAAACCTCAAGTATCAATGCTGTGGTGGAGCAGAGCTACAAAAAGAGAACCTTAAGTAGTGGTGAGTCAGAACTGGGGATTAGGAGAGAGAGAAGACACAACAGGAGAAAGAGAAAAGGGTGAGGGACAGAGACGGGAAACAGATTTTCTAGGTCAGAAAGCAGTGCAGTAAGGGGAACAGATGGGAAGTCATTCATGTGAGGAGAGATTAGCAGAATGCCCTTGCTAGGAAATTCCTTTCCTGACCACAGTCGAGCATTAACTCTTGAGTGTTGTAACCCCCCTTTCCTTCCCTGGTTAGTCAGGAGCAGGCAACACTCACCTGTGTGCCAGGTATCTGAAGTTGTTGACAGTAAAGGAGATCCTGAGTACCCCGGTAGTGATGTTGGATAGGTGGGAAAGCTCTATTGACCCCTCTGCTGCAGTCCTTTTACTTATAAGGACATTAAACTTAGCGGTGCCTCTACCTGGTTGAGCCTTGTGCACATACAAAGTAGTGTGCCATGGGAGCCTCCAGGAATCAACCCAAGCTGATGGATGCAATGTGTCTAACCCAGAAGTACCACTTATAAACGCTGTACAGACAATACACTCGGAGCAGGCGACCTAGGTGACCACTTGGGGTGCCAGGCTTGGGGAGCCCAGGGCTCACAGATTTACAGATCCTAGCATGCAAATTTATCGTATTATATGACAGGGTTAAATCATGCATGCAAATTGTGCATCAAAGTCGTGAAATGGGCTACAAATGCAATAAAAATAAGGCATTAACAAATGGAAGGTGGGGCGCCAAAGACACTTCTTGTATGGGGCGCCATTTGGTCTAGGGCTGGCCCTGAATACACTGTTAGACTAAAATTAACACAACTTTACTTAACAAATTAGAAAGAAATGAGAATAATTAAAATGTCACAACCACTGTAAGTCAGCAGGGGGCACTTAATAAATGCAGTTTATAGTGGTAAATAAGACTTTTATACTGCCACCAGTTATTCCATCCCTGAGCATGTGCTCCTCTTATAACTTGAAGATCTTGAAGCCAGGGACAGCACTCAATTGGTCCAGTAATACAGACCAGCCAAGGCAGCAAGGGGCGGAGCGATTCTAACTTGGGATCATTGCAAGCTGCTGAAGACGGGAGTTATAATCCGAGGTAAGTAACTCTGTCTCTGAATCCTGGTTGGATAGTAAGACTACTTATCTTCTTAGACTCAAGGAGAATCCTTCAAGTCTCTTCACTATCCCCTGCAGGGACTCTCCCTAACAAAGTTGTGCTCACTCACACAGACTTCACTGCATGCCAGCCAAGGAGGCCAGAACCTTTGTAGAAGTGTCTGTGAGGGGGGGAACACCAGTGCTGGAACCGGGGAGGCTGGGGACCATGCCCCTGACTTTTTGACTTGGGCATAGTTTGGGAAGTAGGGGGCAGCGTTAGCCCCCCCAAACTGCAAGCCTCGGGCAGGTGCAGAGCGGCGCTGGCAGGGGCTGCGCTTTGCGACTGGGGAGCTGACGCTGGTGCCGCACCTGCCTGAGGCTTGCAGTTTGGGGGGCAATGCTGGCCTCTTCCCCCCACCTCAACTATGCCCAGATTAAAAAGTTGGGGTGCGGGGCATGGCTTCCTGGTCCCCCTGGTTCCTGCACCATTGGTCACAGCAACAGTCTCTGCCCTGGCTCCAGTGAAGCCCAGCAATAGCCTCTGTGACTCCCCGCTTGGTCAAATAACAAGTTTCTCTGCAGCTTCTGGTTTTCTAGTAGCAGGGCTCCAAAAGGCAATCTTCCCTCCCCTGACCAGGAGACCGATAACAGTCTCAGCCGAATGCATGCTGCCTCTGCATCCAAACCCAGAATCCCCTCACTCCTGGGAGCAGACGTCTTTCTTCCCCAAGGCTGTAGCAGTCTTCAAGGCTGGATTGCAGCACTGAAGAGCGTCCCGACCAAAACACCCCCAATTAAGTTCAGAGGCCCCTCTAATAGAGAGTGCCTACACAATGTTTCAGTGCTCCTGGTACCACTGTGCCAAACTAACAGATCTGTCTATAAACAAAAACGTTAACCTAAAGAGTTCCTGATACTTACACGATTTTTTAAAGAATCCATAACCTTTAATCTGCAGGCTACCTTTTTGCAGAAGGACTGTGGAGGAGGTGTGATAAAGTGTGTGTATGTGAAATATAATGAGGAAACTTCAGAAGGTTCCTTCCACCAGGAATCACAACTGCTATGTACTCTTCCAGATCTGCTTTTGCTAATTTTAATAATTGGTATTGTGACTCAAGCAATGTATATAGCTTTGGATATGTCTACACATAAAACGCTACAGCAGTGCAGTTGCACCGGAGCAGCTGCCCCGCTGTCGCACTTCAGTGTAGACGCTACCTATGCTAATGAGAGAGAGTCTCTTGTTGTCATAGGTAATCCGCCTCCCCAAGAAGTGATAGGGTAAGTCAACAGAAGAATTTTTCTATCTACTTAGTGCTGTCTATTCTGGGGATTAGGTCTATACAGCTACGTCTCTCAGAGGTGTGGATTTTTCATACCCCTCAGAGTGTAGATGACAGAACGAGGAGTAATGGTCTCAAGTTGCAGTGGGGGAGGTTTAGGTTGGATATTAGGAAAAACTTTTTCACTAGGAGGGTGGTGAAGCGCTGGAATGGGTTACCTAGGGAGGTGATGGAATCTCCTTCCTTAGAAGTTTTTAAGGTCAGGCTTGACAAAGCCCTGGCTGGGATGATTTAATTGGGGATTGGTCCTGCTTTGAGCAGGGGGTTGGACTAGATGACCTCCTGAGGTCCCTTCCAACCCTGATATTCTATGAATTCCTAGTGCAGACCAGACCTTTGTGTTGTAGTTTATGGTACTATGTGGATACCGAGCAATATGCTTTAAATGTAGCTATCTGCAAATAGGACGGCTAGTGATGTACAAACCCCAAAAATTCAGATTTGGTTTGGATGCTTATCTGTACCTGTGAGTCTGTGATGGCTCTCATGAGGTCATGCTTTCCTGAGGTTTTCCCAGTTCATTCCAGAATTAATGCAATAACAACCTCTTTTGCAGTATTTCAGCACTTTCAGTTGTGGGCAAAACCATGGAATACAGAGGAATATAAAATTAACTTATGTAGCCATTGGTTTAACGTCAAAAGTAGTCTGTGTGAGTTCTGTTATCTGGATCAATTTGCCCATCCTAATTAATAAGATCAAAAAACTTTAAGGAAACAAAAAGTGCTGCTTCTGGGAACTTCATTGTTATTGTCACAACATTTAAAGCACTAGCTGTTCATTTATTAGGCTGGTATTTATTTGTTTATTTTTGCAGTATATATAAAATGACTGCTTTGTTCCTCCTATTGTATTTCCTGTTTTAGACCATAGTTTCAACTGTTGGCAACCAGTGAACAGTAACCACTTATTACACGCTATCCATTGCTTTTGCAAGGAAAATTGTTTTCAGTTGAGTTCCTTGAATTTAAAAAACAAACAAACACTTACCTATCAAGAAATCCACTTACCTATTGGTCATGACACATGGTCACTACCGGGCTGATATGAAAAGGTCAGTCATGTTTGACATTTACGTATCATAAGCTGTTGATTTGTGTATGGTGCAGATTGGGCAAGAACAAAAACAATTTCTGGATAGATCACACAAAGTGGAATATTTTAAAAAGGTCATTCTTGATAACATGATATAATCAAGGACTGGGATATTCTGCTAATTGCTGCTGATAAAGTGCTGCATAACTCTGTCACTCTTATTCACTAAAATCAATGGGGATGTTCTGCTTAATATGAATGGAGGTTACAGAATCTGGCCCAAACTCAAAACATGAGGTGCTTTATTCATGCAAGTCTGGCTTCAGTGTTGCTTTTATTTGTGGTTAAGAGAATTTAAAATCACACCCCCATAATGAATTCCTGATGATTATTTTAAGATAAATGTAAATGTGCTTTTAATTTAGTTTTTATAACAGACTAGTTATCAAGGTCACTTAACAATGAAACAATTAATGTATTTATTTTCCTTGAATGAAGACGGCAAAATGAACCAAAAATGCACCAGGAAATAAATCACTATCTGGATAAACATGCTGACTACATGTATCTCACTACGAGCAGCAGATGTGAAAAAGACAAAAGACTAATTGTCAGCAGTAGTGTTGCTAAATAAATGTTTGACTTATTGATTATAATGAAATGCTACTGCTAGTGGGAGTTTTGTGCAAATGGCTTGTCTTGAAGTATTGCTCCTCACCGAAAAGCTTTTCCAGTGGAAAATTTGATATGCAATTATGCTCTTTTGCTATTAGTATGCAGCTCATTTTCCCACAAGAAAATGTCTCTCAATGCAAGGATGCTGTAGAGAAAGAAGTGGTTCGGGACTATTTAGAAAAGCTGGACGAGCACAAGTCTATAGGGCCGGATGCGCTGCATCTGAGAGTGCTAAAGGAGTTGGTGGATGTGATTGCAGAGCCATTGGCCATTATCTTTGAAAACTCATGGCGATCCGGGGAAGTCCCTGTCGACTGGAAAAAGGCGAATGTAGTGCCCATCTTTAAAAAAGGGAAGAAGGAGTATCCTAGGAACTACAGGCCAGTCAGCCTCACCTCAGTCCCTGGAAAAATCATGGAGCAGGTCCTCAAGGAATCAATTCTGAAGCACTTAGAGGAGAGGAAAGTGATCAGGAACAGTCAGCATGGATTCACCAAGGGAAAGTCATGCCTGACTAATCTAATTGCCTTCTATGACGAGATAACTGGCTCTGTGGATGAGGGGAAAGTGGTGGACGTGTTGTTCCTTGACTTTAGCAAAGCTTTTGACATGGTCTCCCACAGAATTCTTGCCAGCAAGTTAAAGAAGTATGGGATGGATGAATGGACTACAAGGTGGATAGAAAGTTGGCTAGACTGTCGGGCTCAAAGGGTAGTGATCAATGGCTCCATGTCTAGTTGGCAGCCAGTATCAAGTGGAATGCTCCAAGGGTCGGTCCTGGGGCCGGTTTTGTTCAATATCTTCATAAATGATCTGGAGGATGGTGTGCATTGCACCCTCAGCAAGTTTGCAGGTGACACTAAACTGGGAGGAGAGGTAGATACGCTGGAGGGTAGGGATAGGATACAGACGGCCCTAGACAAATTGGAGGATTGGGCCAAAAGAAATCTGATGAGGTTCAACAAGGACAAGTGCAGAGTCCTGCACTTAGGACAGAAGAATCCCATACACCGTTACAGACTAGGGACCGAATGGCTCAGCAGCAGTTCTGCAGAAAAGGACCTAGGGGTTACAGTGGACAAGAAGCTGGATATGAGTCAACAGTGTGCCCTTGTAGCCAAGAAGGCCAATGGCATTTTGGAATGAATATGTAGGGGCATTGCCAGCAGATCGAGAGACGTGATCATTCCCCTCTATTCGACACTGGTGAGGCCTCATCTGGAGTACTGTGTCCAGTTTTGAGTCCCACACTACAAGAAGGATGTGGAAAAATTGGAAAGAGTCCAGCGGAGGGCAACAAAAATGATTAGGGGACTGGAACATATGACTTATGAAGAGAGGCTGAAGGAACTGGGATTGTTTAGTCTGTGGAAGAGAAGAATGAGGGGGGATTTGATAGCTGCTTTCAACTACCTGAAAGGGGGTTCCAAAGAGGATGGATCTAGACTGTTCTCAGTGGTAGCTGATGACAGAACAAGGAGTAATGGTCTCAAGTTGCAGTGGGGGAGGTTTACGTTGGATATTAGGAAAAACTTTTTCACTAGGAGGGTGGTGAAACACTGGAATGCGTTACAAAGCCCTGGCTGTGATGATTTAGTTGGGGATTGTTCCTGCTTTGAGCAGGGGGTTGGACTAGATGACTTCCTGAGGTCCCTTCCATCCGTGATATTCTATGATTCTTCCCCCCAATTTGCAATATATATGTCAGTCCCCTGTAAGCAAAATATATTAGTCTAATATTAGCGGTTTTTAATTTTTAAGCTGTCCACAAGGTTGTACTTTTCTCCATTAGTCATCGTTCTTTGATAGACATACATTCTTAAACTGAGCATTAAGCTGCTTCTGGATGTCATTTGTGATCTCACAGGGCTCAATAAAGTACAACTAGGGCTTCTGATTTTAGGTTTTAATCAATAGAACACCCCTGACTAAAAAAAAATGTATTGAATAAACACCAGAAATGGTTACTCATTCATATTGATTTCTTACCTTTCCCAGTGTACTTTGTTTGTTTAGGCAATGTATCTTGTCTCTGGTTCGTATCTAAGGCTTGTCTACATGGAGTAGTAATATGGACTACAGGGGTGTGATTTCTAAAGCATATATTGGGGCTTTTCTACATGTTCAGAGCTGCAGCTGCACCACTGTGCCAATGGCAGAGCTTCTCCTGTGAGTGTCATTAATCCACCTCCCTGAGAGGCGGTAGCTACGTCAATGAGAGAGCTCTCCCGTTGACATAGCACTGTCTACACAGGGTGTGAGGTCCATATAACTAGTTGCTCAGGGCTGTGGATTTTTCATACCCCTGAGCAACACAGTTATACTCACATGGGTCTGTGGTACAGATCTAGACCTAATGGGTCTGGGTAAACCCTGCTGGTCTATATTAAAGGCTCCCTATAGTATTCTAACATAGTGCTGTTTCAAACAGCACAAATGTATCTACAAAAAGAGATCTGAAAACCATTGAGTTTTTTTGACATCTAAGTAGAACTCACGAATTGCTAAACATTAACCCTGAAAAATGAAATTAATCAACCCTGAAAAACAGAAGTCTGAAGTGTAACATAGACAACATACATGCAAGCCATGAAAGCTTCAGAAGGTGCGAGAGGTTTGCTCAATGGGCTACTAGCATGTTCAAACACCTGGCCTGCCCTAGAAACCTTTAACATGACAAAACTGAAATAGCTGAGGATCTGTGGCTAGGAAGTGGAAAACTCTGTTATTCTCCGACAGCCAGCAATTTCTGGTTTTAAAGACCTTTTCAAACCTCTATTTGAGGTCCTGCTAATATGTTAATTTAGGTAGATTTAAGCAGCGGCATTCTCCTTTCCTGACTTTCAAGCTAGTGCCCTATCTGTTGGACTATGCTTCCTCTCTTATTCATGTATATTTTGTGCCATGATCTCTTCCATTGCCAAGATGCCCATAATAAATGAAGTCAGACTTTCTAGTGTGGTATCTCCTAGTCCATCTGAATTGCCAATATGCATATCTCTTCTAATTTAAGTAGGAACAATAGGGCCTGGTCTTTATTTCTTGATATATTTTCTTATATATTTGTAATACCTAAGATATGGGAGATGCAAAGATATTATAATTTCCAATAAGTTTATTTTACTCCATTTCTGACTTGAAATTTTCCCCTTAAGCCCCCTGTTGGGCAAATAAACCTCTGTTAAGTGTTTATTCTTTACAAGGCTCAGCTAAGTGAAAAATCCTTTCCTCATAAAACAGTTATGCTGTATGAGTTTGATAGGGTCTTAACGATCTAAATTGAGTGGTGGTCCTTCTTGCAGTGCTCTGCAAGCCCATTTTACTTAAGTTTGCAAGAGCTAATTAAACTAATTGAAGACAGGAAAGACAATTCCGAAAAGAAAAGAAAGGTACAACTATTCACAGAAGAGAAAAAATATATATATAATTTTCTCGGCCAAACTGCAGTGATATTCAGATTGGGGTTTTGATTCAAGGCCTCTTGAGAAAGAATGGATCTTGGCCAGAATGCCTCATTGCCTGAATACTGATGGAGTTAGTTGAAATAGGTATAATGTGTTGCATTTCAACTCTTTTATGCTGAGCAGTATACAAACCAAATATACTACAGTATTGCATTGATAGTAGGGCGATCTCTCTTTATTATGTCCAACTCCCTAGAACCAACCATGCTGCTGATAGTGGTCACTTCACTCTAACTATGCTTCCATTTTCTGATCCCACCCTTCTTTTCTGATGTATCAACAATTAATTTCCATCAAGAACAGTCTACACCCTTAAAAGTGTTTCAGTTGCCATTGGTAACCAAATGCCATTACCTCAAAATTTGCACTATTGTCTATAGTACAGCCCTTGTAAGTCAATAGGAGCTGTTGACATCCTTGGGCTTAGAATCAGGTCCCTTAGTGGATGATTAATACTGTGAGTATAGAATCTTCGCTCTCCTATAATTTTACAGCTTCCCATATTTTCACTCAACAATGAATGACATGTCCTAAACAATACGCTTGAGGGACTTACCCTAGAATACTTCATTCAATCACACTAAAAGCAAGGAACATGCAAGTGGCCATATTCACAAACTCTCAGGAACCTCTTTGTTTGATGTATACAGGATATGTGTAGGAAATGAGTGATTCCGCTGTTCTTTCAAACTGTTAAAGATGCCACAGTCCTTACAATGCCAACTTAATTCCCATTTATTTTGTACTCTTGTGTACAGCAAACAGTAAACTTACATGATGAGTGGGTGGACAGAGGGTGTTTGGAATCCACTCCAGACAGCTTTATATGACTGACATAAATTGCTGTGATTAGCCCCTGAACACCAGAAACATACACATTACCCAAACACTTGTGTGGTTATGAAACACACAGAACCAAGTTCACTGGGGTCATTTTTCTAGAGAATTTAAAAAAAAAATTTTTTTTTCATGAAAGGCACTGTTCAGTAAGCTCATGAGATCCATAAGAATAGTTTTGATCAGACTAGCATCTTGAAATAAATCAGATATGGATAATAAGCCAGTAAAGAGTGCGGCTTGATAGGGAGATTGTGCCCTCTACTTAGGAGGTAGGCTCCTACAGCTTCTAGATCAGGGGTGGCCAACCTGTGGCTCTGGAGCCACATCTGGCTCTTCAGAAGTTAAGATGCAGCTCCTTGTATAGGCACCGACTCTGGGGCTGGAGCTACAGGTGCCAACTTTCCAATGTGCCAGGGGATGCAGAGCCTCCTGCACCCATGAAACAGCTGATTGGGAGGTGCGGGGAGAGAGAAGGAGGCGCTGATCGGCGGGGCTGCCGGTGGGCGGAAGGTCCTAGGAGCGGGATGGGGTGAGCTGATGGAGGGCTGCTGACATATTACTGTGGCTCTTTGGCAATGTACATTGGTAAATTTCTGGCTCCTTCTCAGGCTCAGGTTGGCCACCACTGTTCTAGATGGTGGTGTGTCAGGTAACCAGGTCTCAAAGCATTCGCATGTTCTAGATAATAGTTATCTCTAAGTGCACCCATAAACTAGGAATTATCCCAGATTACAGATGTAATCTGCTTCTTGCAGACTGCGTTACTAAACAAGTGAGACATTAAATAATGATTTGAAGGAACTTGTGTTTCCTACTGCTTAAGTGAGCATCATAACCACCACACCGTAGAGCCATTTTTCGCTCCCTTACCCTGGCCCAAAGATTAATCCTTGTCATTATGAATGACTATGATTTACCACTAGGAATGACTACTTCATTATTGTAACAAAGTGGAAAGGCTTCAACAGGGCTGAGAGAGCCCCTTCCCCACCCCAAATATCCCCTAGCCCAGGAGCTAAGATATTTTCTTCCAGTGTGGGAGATCCAAGTTCACCTTCTGTCTCCACATCAGCCAGAGGAGGAAACTGAATGTGAATCTCTCACTGCCTCTAGCCTAAAAGTTAAAAGAAGGGCTGCTCCTCCTGCATCCATTTTGTGAATCTAGCCCTTTACATCTGCTCCAAAAAAAAATCAATTTCAAGTTCATGGATTTCCCCCTCCCATTATAGCTTTTTGCAATTTTATTTGTGAGAAAAAATGTGGCCACCATTCTTGCAAATAAAAGGCTGAAATGTTCTTATAAATGACAGTCTGGTTCATATTTTTTCCTGTTCCCATTAGAAATAAAATGTCATTAAAATTTGAAAAGGTTAAAGGCTTTCTTCCCTGATGTAGTTTATCTGGTAAAACTATGGTAATGAAGCAAGAAGTGTTTTTTAACAATCAAAACACTTTTCTGAAGCAGTCTATTCTATCTGTGAATCTCTTATCCATCATATGTTATGTGAGTGGAGTCATATTTGGTTAGATATGATTAAAGCTATCATTTGGTTATTTTGGTCCCAAACAGAGAGAGAAGAATGACTCTTTCATTTTGAAAAAAATAGACTGTATGGGCTAAATCGTGCTTGAGTTCCTCGTACAATTAATCCCATTGAATGCTTCACCCCATTGAAGTCAGCAGGACTATTTTTCTGAATATGATAAGCCGGAATTTACCCTGTGCCTCAGTGCAGTTTGAGATTTAGCCATTTCAGTTGGTGAGCTTTTGCTACCTTTGAATTTTGCTTTGAGTTTCATGTTGAACTGAATCACACACCTCAGAACAAAACTCATCTGAAAACAGCTGTGGTTCAGTTGGTTTTAGTCTGATCTCTTATTTTCATTTGTTTCCCCCTCAAAATATAAATCAGAGAAATATCACTGGAATCTCAATACAGGTTCACTGAATGATGTGTTGTTCTTAGCAACTTTGCTAGCAGCCCTGCCCTGAATTTCAATTTCTATCTGAGGTATTCCTGTGCACACCCCCCATTACCATAGTATCTGGGCACATCTCAGTTTTAATGCATTTATCTTTAATTTAATGTATTTTAAGTCCCTTTTGATCTGAGCAGCTACCCAAAATTCAGGGTCTAGTGAATTGTTTCAGTTAGAAGGTGAAATTGATAATGGAGCAAGGTATCTTTGTACATTCTTCCTAAATAAACAAGATTGCAGCAATGTCCTGTCTCCTGAACGCAGCAGGAGAGAGTTTCTTTGCTCATAGCTCCAAGCCACTTTGTAGCTAATACTCTGCCCAAAAGCTCTCTTAGCTTTTTCTCAAGAATAAGCTACCAGTGATTCTGTGGGTGTGTCAAGTGTTTCCTTGCATCCTTCTCGCTGGTCTTTCTGCCTCACTGTCACAGACACACAAACCATCACCAAAAAACATCTATAGAAACTTCTCCACACATTTCAGAGTAGCAGCCATGTTAGTCTGTATTCGCAAAAAGAAAAGGAGTACTTGTGGCACTTTAAGGTTCTTTCTCCACACATGTGCCTGTGTTTTGGGTGGAAGCTACTATTGCTTCAGCTATCTGTCTCTATAAAAGCACTTAGCTGTTTCTTACATTTATCCCAAATGAAGGGTGGTGGTTAAGCCCACCAGTTTCAATGAGGTTGAATCCTACCCAAAGCGGTATTTATTTTTAATTTACTAAAGAAACCTAAAATCAGGTCACAGTTTTGTAATGGAGGCTTAACAAGCACTTATCAGGCTATGGAAATGAAAAAAGAAAGTTATTTGAATTACTCACAAGGCAGTATCTAGTTTAAATAAAGGTTATGTCACAACAATTTAGAAATCTGTCATGGAAGAAAAGAATAGAGTAAAACTCATTATTACCTCAGCCTTTTCTAAAACATGCCTTAAGTGCAGGGGACAGGACTAGATGACCTCTCAAGGTCCCTTCTAGACCTACACTTCTATTATTTTATTCTATGATGTCCCATATTTTATATCTAATATGTTCTTAAGCCTGCAATCTTTAATTTGTGTATTATGCTAAGAATAAAATAATGCTTTGTACTTTACTAGTATTTCAGTTATTTGTTAGTAATAGAAAATACAAATGTGGTAAAATATCCAGGAGGACTTGAACAGCTATGAAAGTAATAAAGTTAAAATAGTATCCCTTATGATTTGTGAGCCCACAGACTATTCATTTTGAGTTACTCTTTTCAGTCTGACACGTCAGAATTTTGAAAATCATATCAGTTCAAAATTCTCATATTCATTCACGTTTCTCAGCATCTCATATTTTGTACATGATGTTATTTTACATAATCAAGCACACCATGTCAACAAATGGAAGCTCCAGTAATTTTTGTCTAAAAGGTGATTACAAGTAATTTTGAAAATAAAATTTCCTGTTTTATGAGAGAGAGAATCTAGGCAGTAGGGTTCACAAATTGTTTTAATTTTTAATCGTATGGTACTAAGAACAAAATGTGCTGCTAGTCAGGAAGATTTAGCAGGAACATCATGCTAGCTGGCCTGAGAAAAGTACAAACTCCTCCCCGCCACCACATTGTTCTAAACTTGACACCCTTGGGTGCGATGGAATGTGCCTGCAGCACTTACTCTTAAAGTAGTGGGTCTACAGGACCTTGCATCGCCTGCCGCTTAGGGACATTAGCGCCTAGTCCAATTGCTTATATAACGCCTCTTGTTCTGCATACATTAAGCATGCCATTAATCACACATCCACCTAGCTCTCTGTTAATTCTTCCAGTCACTAACTCTCCCAGTCACCATGCTGTGGAATTTATTGCAATATAATAAATATTTATTGTTGAGTTAAGCTTTGTGATTGCTAGTTAAAGACTAAGGGGTGATCCTGAGCTGGTGTCAACCAATGCAGCCACTTTCAAGTCAGTGGGGCTGTACAGATCGTCACCAGCTGAGGATCTGGCCAACAGTATATATTTGTAAAGAAACTAAATTGGTGAGGATGCTATTTTATCACTGTCATAAATATAAAGGGAAGGGTAACCACCTTTCTGTATACAGAACTATAAAATCCCTCCTGGCCAGAGGCAAAACTCTTTCACCTGTAAAAGGTTAAGAAGCTAGGATAACCTTGCTGGCACCTGACCAAAATGACCAATGAGGAGACAAGATACTTTCAAAGTTGGAGGGTGGGGGGAAACAAAGGGTCTGTCTGTCTGTGTGATGCTTTTGCCGGGAACAGAAAAGGAAGGGAGTCTTAGAACTTAGTAAGTACTCTAGCTAGATATGCGTTAGATTTCTGTTTTGTTTAAATGGCTGGTAAAATAGCTGTGCTGAATGGAATGTATATTCCTATTTTTGTGTCTGTTTGTAACTTAAGATTTTGCCTAGAGGGATTCTCTATGTTCTGAATCTGATTACCCTGTAAGGTATTTAACATCCTGATTTTACAGAGGTGATTCTTTTACTTTTTCTTTAATTAAAATTCTTCTTTTAAGAACATGACTGTTTTTTATTGTTCTTAAGATCCAAGGGTTTGGGTCTGTGTTCACCTATGCAAATTGGTGAGGATTTTTATCAAGCCTTCCCCAGGAAAGGGGGTATAGGGTTTGGAAGGATTTTGTGGGGGGAAAGACGTTTCCAAGCAGGCTCTTTCCCTGTTCTTTGTTTAACACGCTTGGTGGTGGCAGCATAGGGTTCAAGAACAAGGCAAAGTTTGTACCTTGAGGAAGTTTTTAACCTAAGTTGGTAAGAATAATCTTAGGGGGTCTTTCATGCAGGTCCCCACATCTGTACCCTAGAGTTCAGAGTGGGGAAGGAACCTTGACAATCACATAATCCAGATTAAACTTCATTCTTAAAGTCTCCCATTCATCAGCTTCTGAGTTGTCAACAACCTTTTTGTAAAAAAACAATCCCATAATGAAAGGCCTACTTTGCATGCGATTTTTTCTTTAAATCTTATTTTCAGATCTGTTAAATACAGTAGGTGTGATCCTGTTTCACCGAAGCCATTTTAAGTTTTGACATTTTTCCATGGGAGCAGCATCTAGCACAGCAGGTGTAAGCTACTGAGTTTTGAAAGGGGTTTTATCCTTTATCATCTTTTTCACTGCCAGGATCCTGCAGAGTACCACAGGACAATTACAGCATCAAAGATGAAAGATGAGTACACTGCAATCATAGCCACATCGTTGGTATTAGTCTAGAGCTGTGTTTGAAATAAAAACTTGTTTCACAAAAACACTCAGAGAATAGATATTCCTTGCTAATTTTATTGGATAATTTATTTGTGCAATGGCTGGTTTGTATATAAGGATAGAATAAAAATAAATCCTCCATTTCTGGGCTCCATTCAGTTCAAATCCATACTATTCTATCTTCTGAAGCTACCATGTAAGTTCCATAACCCCCATGACGACCTCGACCAGCCTAGAAAGCATTTTTGTAGAACAGCTGTATATCGTCCACCTCAAGCCCTGGGAATAAATAGTTGTTTTGACAGGCGAGGCAGCGATGCTGAGAGGCTAAGAACTACTTTCCACATCATTAAGCACAACCTCTCCCCTTACTCACAACCGTAGTTGATAAAAAGGTGCAGGCTACTTTTTACTATGACAGTTTCTCAATAGCTCATTTTGTAGGGTATTCATCAAGAATGGCTTTTCACCTTTTGATAAAATCATGTTTGCCTGCATAATGGGCTAGGTTTTATGTCTGCCAACCTGGCAAATTTTTAATCTGAGAGCTCCAGCACTTAGCTGAATTATTGCATGTGAGTGCAGCTGAGAATAAGTGGACTGACTTTCATAAACCTCCAACTGGTTCAAAACACAGCAACTCTCCTCCTAAGCAACATCAATAGCTGAGATAAGTGTACGCCACTGCTCCACTCTCTACCTTGGCTTCCCATAGTATACTGGATTAATTTCAAGATATTTGTCCTCATTGTTAAGATCAGCTACGGCACGGGAACAAGCTATCCAAGAGAGTCAGGGGCCACAACCTCCCTTGCCAATTACATTCCACAGGAATGATGAAATGGTCAAGCAAATTCATGAGAGCAGGGGATGGAGCTTTCTCAGCAATCGGCTCAAGACTAGGGAACTGGACTAGGTGATCTATTGAGGTCCCTTCCAGTCCTGGACTTCTATGAATCTTGACTCTCTGAAGGATGTAAGAGTGACCACAGACCTCCACATCTTCAGGATCAAGAGCAAAATTCCCTTCCAGATTCCCACACTGGATGGTACAATTCAAGTATATGCTACTGTGAAGTACTGTGCTTGGTTAGGCTCACAGTTGGAACTGGTCAAGAATCATAGAATATCATAGAATATCAGGGTTGGAAGGGACCCCAGAAGGTCATCTAGTCCAACCCCCATCCAAATATTTTTCTATTGGAAAGTGCCAGTTTGCCAAAACAGAAATGTTTAGCAGGAAAGGATTTCTTTTGCTACATTTTTCAAGTCAAAAAACTTTTGAAAAGAGATTCAGAATTATTGAAGCATTTTGTTCTGACATTTTCTAAATCACAAAATAAATTTTTCAGCTTGAAACTTTTCTTCTTGAAATTTAACTTAATTATAGTAAAAAAAAAGTTGAAATCAAAATGAAACATTTTGGCTGATCCACACTGAAAATTTTGGGGAGATTTTTTTGGTTTGTGAAAATATTTGAGATTTTGACATTTTGTCCTTATTCAGGATAGAAAAATTTCAAAATATTGACAGTTTTCTTGGATGAGAATACTGGTTCCTGTCCCACTCTACTCACAATAGCATTTCCTAAAACCCACAACAGCCCAATCCCATTTTAATGAATGAGAAACATCCCACAGCATAAAGGGACTCTTTTCTTCATGATTACAACCCCAAATACCTCCCATGATGACTCCTAGCTTTCTGCTTCCCTCTTCTATTTCCTTCATGCACTACAAAGAAGGAAATTCCCTCCCTTTCTAATTTTAAAGGCAAAATACCTACTATTTTTAATCTATGACAGATCTACACAAAACAGAAAAGTGACTAATAACAATGGGATTATTTCCAAATATCAGTGTTTGGATGCCCACTGGTAGGACGTATTTTGTCCAGCAATTTATTGTACCTTTGAATTTTGAGGCACTAAGTGCTACCATATTCTGATGTCTTTACTATGGCACGTTCCAAGAAAGCATTACTTCACTATTTAATGGTATTATAGTATTAGACAATGCTTGGATGACATGCAATGACTACATGGACATTATGGGACATTATCAGACTGTAGGAGCTCTATAATCTACATGTGCATGGGTACACTGGCATCAGTGCTGAGGACACCATCGCATAGGTGAGCATTGTTGAGGCTAGCAACTTACAACTTTGGGGGACCTAAAAAGAAAAAAAAAAAGTAAACTTTTAAGGTCTAATTTAAACTTCACTATTCTAGTTTTATGCTGGTGTAAATCAACTGTGTGCAGTGGAGTTATACCAATCCAACATTACATTACAGGTTCTCAATCTAGGGGTTACAATCCCTAGGGGGTTGTGAACAGGTTTCAGAAGGTCAGACCCACTCCCTCTTTCATATGGCTAGATTATTTCTGTTGTAATATGGGGATAGAGTGTAGAAAAGTTTGAGACCCACTAACCCACCGAAATGCAGTGGCAAATCAGGCCTCAGAATGTTCCAATTAATTTATGAATGGAGCCCCCCACTAACTATTGCTGACGTTAGTAAACCTACCGTCAACTGTCAAAGCGTGAATATCTGATCAATACAACTTTGGTCTGGCCTGAAGCCACACTGTTCCTCACCTACTACTTCCTCTAAACTTGCCTTATTGTGTTGACACTTACTTTCATCATGATTTTTCCTAGTATTGACAATAAGCTTATACCCCTTTAATTATTCGGATCAGCAGAATCTTTCAAGATTGGTACAACTGTTGCCTTTAGCTAGCCATCTGGTACCTCCTCTTACTCCCATACCTTAGAATTTTGATAGCACTTGTCCTGCCAGCTTTTAGCAGCTCACCCGTTGCATTGCTATTTCTGCAATTCTCTAATTTTTGGCTGCTTCGCTGTTCTTTCTATTTCTTCTTCTGATGGTGGTTCAGTGTTGATATCCATTCTGCCTTGCAAGCTGCTTTGTTCATCTAGTATGTGTAGAGTGCTTGCATCTGGATGAACTGCAAGGTTTCTGCACTCTATCAAAATGGTCTTTTCATACTTCAAGCACTTCATTGACATTTGTTGTCATTTCACTGGTAGCCTTTTTTACTGCTTGCATCATTGGCCGGATTGGGTTTCCATGCAACTTAACCTTTTTGTGAATAATTGTTCTCTTGTTCACAGCTATAGCAATCCCATCTCTATGCTTCATTTGTCCATTTCACTGTCTGGAGTAAAGGGACATTTCCCGCTCATGAGAATGCCATGTCATAACCTGTTGGCCTGCTAGGAACAGGTATCAGCGGTTCCATTCTATTCTGTTTGCCTTCCAAAGCTAATGAGCTTAAACTGCTTGGATTTGAAATCCGAGTTTTCCTTTTCATACTGTTGGTTCCAGGCACCTTATTCTGCAATATTCAGTACAACTGTCATAAATATAAAGGGAAGGGTAACCACCTTTCTGTATACAGTGCTTCAAAATCCCTCCTGGTCAGAGGTAAAATCCTTTCATCTATAAAGGGTTAAGAAGCTAAGGTAACCTCGCTGGCACCTGACCCAAAATGACCAAGGAGGGGACAAGACACTTTCAAATCTGGAGGCGGGGGGGAAAGGGTTTTGTCTGTCTGTGTGATACCTTTTCAGGGAACAGATCAAGGATGCAAGCCTTCCAACTCCTGTAAAGTTAGTAAGTAATCTAGCTAGAAAATGCATTAGATTTTCTTTTGTTTTTTTGGCTTGTGAAATTCACTGTGCTGGAGGGAATGTGTATTCCTTTTTTTGTGTCTTTTTTTAATTTAAGGTTTTGCCTAGAGGGATTCTCTGTGTTTTGAATCTGATTACCCTGTAAGGTATTTACTATCCTGATTTTACAGAGGTGATTCTTTTACCTCTTCTTTAAATAAAAATCTTCTTTTAAGAACCTGATTGATTTTTCATTGTTCTTAAGATCCAAGGGTTTGGGTCTGTGTTCACCTGTACCAATTGGTGAGGATATTATCATCAAGCCTTCCCCAGGAAAGGGGGTGTCGGGCTTGGGGGGATATTTTGAGGGAAGACGTCTCCAAGTGGGCTCTTTCCCTGTTCTTTGTTTAAATAGCTTGGTGGTGGCAGCGTATCAGGTTTTTAACCTAAGCTGGTTCCCAAGGCAAGAAGGATTTGTGCCTTGGGGAAGTTTTAACCTAAACTGGTAAGAATAAGCTTAGGGGGTCTTTCAGGTCCCCACATCTGTACCCTAATGTTCAGAGTGGGGAAGGAACCTTCACAGCAACCTTTTTGGGTTTCCCCAAGATGGACTTCCCCATCCACCACCTGGAGATGTGCCTCTCTGCCTCTGTATGCCAGCATGGTGAGCATAGCTGGTACTCTGTGGAAAAGGAAAGCAGCAGGTGTTTTGCAGGGTTGGTAGGGAGACAATGAGGGTAAGCGATTTCAGTTACTGTAACTTCAATCCTAAGGGACTTAGAGGAATTCAGAATGAAAGTGGAGGATGCTGCTTTCACTTATGCCCACCTCATACCCTCTTGTTAATTGCTTTCCTTCTACATTGCTCTCCTTTAGCCCCCGGCATTTCATTTATAAGCACTTAGAGTCTCTGTTAGACTTGTTGCACCAATGAGTGACTCTCCTGTGGGCAACATTCGCCAGCAACATAAATCAAATGCTTTATATGCATGAAAGCGTAACAAATTGCTTTCAGGTTTTCCCCAGGTTCCCATTAAAAGCACAAGCTACATGCTCACAACCAGAAGTGTCTGTGAAATCTGTCTCCTTTTTTCCCTGTGTTTAAATTTTATGTTTGTGGCAAATGAGGATCATTCATCAACTATATCCTCTATATTTAGTTCATAAAAAGAGGATGCTGATATTACAGCCTGTTTGGCTGGGGGTTACTGAATTTTAATAGGTCACAGCAGGTAAATAAAAACATTTCCAAGGTTCTGATGCACTAGATTTATTGCTATCCACATTCTTTTTTTTTAAGTTTGTCTCAAATTCAAACACAGCAGTTATGAGCAAGGAATAAATAAGGTATAGTGCTGATAAATTTTTAATGGGCCAGTTCCTTGTATCTGGCTGACCTAGATGCAAGTAAGGAAGGAGATAGATGACTGCTATGAATTAGAGCAGCCTCAAGGCTGCTCCAAACCTATGCCAGTTGCAACAACCCCCAAGTGGCCAATTTTCTGTCTGAGGACTGCTGAAATGCAAGGCATTCCAGCTTCATTCCCAATATGACCAAGATACATTCCTTCCCATTCCTAACATAAGAACAGCCATACTGGGTCAGACGAAAGGTCCATCTAGCCAAGTATCCTGTCTTCCCACAGTGGCCAATGCCAGGTGCTTCAGAGGGACTAAACAGAACAAGTAATCATCAAGTGATCTATCTGCTGTCACCATCCTTTCCCATTCTGGTTAATAGCCATTAATGGACCTATCCTCCATGAATTTATCTACCTCTTTTTTGAACCCTATTATAGTCTTGGCCTTCACAACATCCTCTGGGAAAGAGTTTCGCAGGTTGACTGTGCATTGTGTGAAGAAATACTTCTCTTTGTTTGTTTTAAACCAGCTGCCTATTAATTTCATTTGGTGACCCTCCATTGTAGGGAGTGGCTCACAGCTGGCTATGATAGCTCTACAGAAGGCAAAGATTCCCCTTTATTACAGGTATCCCTGACTGCCGTATGAGGTGAGGTTTATGACCCTTTTACATCACAAGGATGGCAAAATGTGTCAGACCGGGAACCAGAGACCTTGTCCAAAGTCATCCCTTGGTGTTTTTTCTTAGCTATAGCATAAAATTAAGACTCTGCAGAGAGAATTGACAAAGGTTATAATTCATTATGTTAATACAATTGCTGTAATATATGTATATACTTACAAAATATAATGTAATACACTATTCTATAGATCGGGGGAAGTGACACAGGTAAAATAAATATCTTAACAATATTTGTCAGTGTTATTTTCCTCTACAACATCTGAACATTACATAATCAAGTTTATCAAATATAGCTAATAGATGTAGATAGCAAACAAGCTACCACTAATGAGGAAATGTTTATTTGAAGGTCAAAGATCAAATTACTATGTATTTATTAGACTGCTTATTTGACAGTTAATTAGGGCTTGACCTAACCTAAGTGCAAATGTCTGTATTTTAACAGGAGGAACCTATCCAAGCTGTCTCTCCTAAAAGGTTAGATAAAGACTGTTAACCTCACAATTCACAGACTATGGATTATGATAAAGGGAATTCAAGTGACCCTCACACTCTATTGAATTTTCTGTCCTTGTTGTTCAGTTCTGCATAACAAACAGACTTATGAAAAGTGCAGTGTGGTTGAATATATATCTTCTTGTACATGTATGGAATTCATAGTGTGTCTTTGTGTCACTCACATGTATTGGCCCTAAGCCCTGTATTTTTCTCAGGAAGAAGATGACAAATTATTATCCTAGGCTGCTGTGTGTTTTGCATTATATAGTATCCTCTTGTCAGAGGACTCCTCTATTTTTCAGCAGCTTGTTCAGAATGCAGCCATATGTCCTTTTCAGTGGTCTAAGAAACTGAGTATGCTATGCCCACTTTGTGCTCTTTCCATTGGTTGCCTATAAAGTGACACACTATCACTGAGCTTTACTCTCAGTGTCAGTTTACGGTCTATGCTTTGATTATATGTGAAAGCTCCTTGAGTCATATCCTGATGGGTATTTGCATTCATACGGCAACTATTTTTGGAGGATCCCATCACCCTACCTGATGGGAATGTGGAAATTTTATGCCCCCAAATTTGGCCTTTCCTCAGTTTCACTTAAATGAAGTTCAACACTTTTCTCTGCCCTGCACTTGCCATCTTATGGGGAATAAATCATCAGGCAAACTGGGGTGTTTTTCCCATCTCCTGTGCCAGATTGACATCTCCAGTTCTGAAATGGCTGAAACCAAGGGATTGGCTAGATTCTGATCTCCCACTGGTGTAATTCCACTGACTTCAGTAGAATTACACCTGATTTCTACTGGTAAATGTGGAAGGAGACTCAGGCCCCCACAGTCTGTCCATGGAGAGGGGAAGGGCATGGATCCATATACAAGACTTTATGAAGCTTCCATGGCTGTGGAGCCAAAAGGGATTGCAAATGGCTCCACAGCCACTGAGGCAGTTTTGGGCTGGATTATGCATAAATATATGTGATTTCTTGCCCCCACTGAGTCATCCCATTGTTGGGAATATTGTACTTTCTAAGATATATTCATACTCACTGATTATTTCAAGGCCCAGTTCTGCCACCATTATTCATGTAGAGTAATATAAGACTTCTGATTTTTTGTTTTGATCAATGAATACCAATAAAATGTCCACAAATTTTAAGAAATAGTTTTTTATCCAATCAACACCGGAAATAACTACTTGTATCTAGCTACGTGGAGCAGTAATGCAGACTGTGGTGGTGTGATTTCTAAAGTGCACTGATGTGTCCATTAATTAGCCTGTATAAATCCTGCTTGTGTGCACTAAAGGTTCCCTAGTGTGCTTTAACAAAATGTTGTTTGAAACAGTACTACGTTAAAACACATTAGGGAACATTACCAAGAGATCACTCTCTACAGTATATACTACTGTAATAAGTAATGTACATAATATATTAATCTACAAAGCAGATACAAAGAGCCCTGAAATCCCCAATTTTTAGACAGCTACATAAAACCCACAAATAGCTAAAAATAGCCCCTCAAAATGCAATTAATAAATCCCCTAAACCAGAAGTGCAAAGTATTACCTTACAACGGGAGCAGTCCTGTCAGTGTCTGTCATAAATATAAAGGGAAGGGTAAACCCCTTTGAAATCCCTCCTGGCCAGGGGAAAGCTCCTCTCACCTGTAAAGGGTTAAGAAGCTAAAGGTAACCTCGCTGGCACCTGACCAAAATGACCAATGAGGAGACAAGATACTTTCAAAAGCTGGGAGGAGGGAGAGAAACAAAGGGTCTGGGTCTGTCTGTATGCTGGTTTCTGCAGGGAATAGACCAGGAATGGAGTCTTAGAACTTTTAGTAAGTAATCTAGCTAGGTATGTGTTAGATTATGATTTCTTTAAATGGCTGAGAAAAGAATTGTGCTGAATAGAATAACTATTTCTGTCTGTGTATCTTTTTTGTAACTTAAGGTTTTGCCTAGAGGGGTTCTCTATGTTTTTGAATCTAATTACCCTGTAAGATATCTACCATCCTGATTTTACAGGGGGGGATTTCTTTATTTCTATTTACTTCTATTTTTTATTAAAAGTCTTCTTGTAAAAAAACTGAATGCTTTTTCATTGTTCTCAGATCCAAGGGTTTGGGTCTGTGGTCACCTATGCAAATTGGTGAGGCTTTTTATCCAACATTTCCCAGGAAAGGGGGGGTGCAAGTGTTGGGAGGATTATTCATTGTTCTTAAGATCCAAGGGTCTGGGTCTGTAGTCACCTAGGCAAATTGGTGAGGCTTTTTACCAAACCTTGTCCAGGAAGTGGGGTGCAGGGTTTTGGGAAGTATTTTGGGGGGAAAGACGCGTCCAAACAGCTCTTCCCCAGTAACCAGTATTAGTTTGGTGGTGGTAGCGGCCAGTCCAAGGACAACGGGTGGAATATTTTGTACCTTGAGGAAGTTTTGACCTAAGCTGGTAAAGATAAGCTTAGGAGGTTTTTCATGCAGGTCCCCACATCTGTACCCTAGAGTTCAGAGTGGGGGAGGAACCTTGACAGTGTCGTATCACCCATTTCAATGTGGATGACTTTATCTGTTTTCTGTGCTTGAAGTTTGCTGTCTATTGTAAACTGAAAAAGTCAAGAACTTTATTTTACTTGCAAAATCTGGATAGCTAAAATCTGGGGCCTGATTCTCTGAACCATAATCATATATCATCACTGGTACACTCCTGTATTAAGGGAATACTCAATATAGGTAAGGGTGGCAGAATTGGCCTTCCATTTTTTAGTCACATCAGAGTTTAGACATAAAATTATAGACATAAAGGACCAGATCCTAAGCTGGTGTAAATCAGTGTCGTTCCTGATAAGTATGTGGCCCAAGGTCTCAAGAATAGAACACTGGCAATGTCACACATGTAAAAACTGGTGATATTTAATCATAGGAGATTATTTGCTAATAAGGGACCAGATTCTGCCATGTTTACTCATGTTGGGTAGTATTTCCCTCCCCACTGAAATTAATAGATTCTTGGACTTACTCATGGAGTAAGGTGCTACCCAGCATGAGTAAGGATGACAGAATCTGCCATAAAGGAAGTTAGGACATACGATAAATCAAAATAATCTCACTTAACAAAAATCATGGACAGTATGGCCACTTCTATACATTTTAATTGAAACTTAGGTTCAAGTTGCAATGAAATGCTAAGGTTGATAGTAATAAGTAGTAGTAGGTACTCGGGAGGTATACTCTTTGTAGAAAATAAACTCTGATATGTTTATTTCTAATGGAAATGTTTAAAAATATGGGATACACGTTAAACACTCAGTAACAAGGAATCTTTGTGTTAACCTAAGTAGTAGTTGTGGCATTACACCCCATATTCTTCATAGTAATATTATTATGATATCTTTGTGGCATAATTATGATGTATTTTATGCAAGATAGATCATGTGAGATATCATTGGAAAGGTTATGATTCACTGAATACGATTATGATATTTGTATGCATGTATCATTTTGGTATCTGAATTTGGGAATATTGTCTATGCATCTATTATAAATGTGTTTACACCTGGGGAAAGCCCACTAGGCAGAATGCAATCAGCCTAGATGGCTGGTTGGGAAGCGCCATTAGGGAAAACAATAGGTCTTAGAAGATGATGATCTCCTGCTGTGGAGCCTTCCTGAGGATGCTACAAACAGCCTCTGAGTTATGGCTGCTGTAGCCCTATAGGGACATGTGGCCAAGTCACCTGGTACTCAACTCCATCTTGGAATACCAGTGTTTTTCCACTGACGGACATGGGAACTAAGAAGGGAGACAATGGGTTCCTGCCATATGCAAAAGCTATTTAAGGCAGGGGAATGACATCATCGTGGTTCTTCACTGACTCCCCATCCAAGAAGATTTCTCGAAACACCTGAGGAACAAAGACTGGACTAGGGGAGAAGGGCTGAATCCAGGCTAGAGGGATTTCTAGCCTGTGAAAGGAATACCTGGGGTTTTAAACTGCAAGCAAGTGCAGCTTTCTCTTAAGAATCTCTGCAAACTGCCTAAAACAACAATTATGGTGAGAATTTGCTACTCGTATCCAATCTCCTTAATATATTATGCTTAGATTGTGTTTTTGTTTATTTGCAAGGTAATCTGCTTTGATCTCTTTGCTATCACTTAACATCTATCTTTTGTAATTAATAAACTTATTTTTGTTTTGTCTAAAACCAGTGTGTGGAAATCATAACTGGGGGCAAAAACTGCTGTATATCTTCCTCCACATTGAGGGAGGGGGCGAATTTCATGAGCTTACGCTGCACAGTTCCCTGTGCAACACAAGACGGTATAATTTTTGGTTTACAATCCAAAAGGGGATGTGCGCCTTAGGACCTGGGAGGTGCGTTAGCTGAGCCTTCCCATGCACAACTGATCTCAGCATCTGTGTGTAGCTGCAGCTGGGTGTGTCCCTACCTGTATGTGTGCTGGAGTGGGGTTGTGGGCCTGTCACAGCAGTACAGTGTAAAGGGAGCCCAGGCTGGTGAGTCAGGTGGGCTCAGTGTTACCCACTTCCAGGTGGCACCGCAGACAGAACCCATCACAGTAGTCTACACTTAAAATGCTACAGCAGCACAGTTGTGCCACTGTAGCACTTCAACGTAGACACTACTAATCCACCTCCCTGAGAAGCAGTTGCTAGGGTGATGAAAGAATTCTTCCATCAATTTAGTACTGTCTACAAAGGGACTTAGGTTGGCTTAACAACGCCACTCGGTGGGGGGAGAGGGAGTGGATTTTTCCTACTCCTGAGCAACATAGCTAAACTGATTAACTAAGATTTGCTCCCATTTTGTGATTTCTACAGAATAACATCACTTTAAGATGTTATTTTTGTTTCCAGCAAATAAGTGTCAAGCTGCAAATCTGAAGGAATAATGAACAAATTCTTTTGTACAATTTAAAAGGGTAGTCAGCAGATGTGAGTTTATGAGAAGATAAGAACATGTGCATTGGTATCAATTAAAATACAGATGAATGAATGAATGGAACTGCTGACTTTTTGTTTATCCATTTTATTTGTTTGCCGATAGCACATACTGTTGGATGCCAACATGTTACTGCCTCATCCCAGGAGGATAACACTTTTTAACTAGACAAGATGCCAATAAGGTGTTCTTTTAGCTGCCAGATGACGCGTTTGGCTACAAAAGTTCCCAGAGAAATCAAAGCATTTAACATTTAGTTACATCCAGACTATCATTCTGCAATCTTCACAAAAAATGCCAAGATTACAGGGACTGCAACAAATGAGGAAAATGTTTTTTCTTTAAAGCTAGAACAGAAATCTCCTAAAATGTTATGGATTTGGGGGGAGGTACAGAAATATTATTATTCAATTTAATTACATAATAATCCATGTGTGATACTGCACCCCATATTCATCATAGTAATATGATTATGACATAATTATGCTGCATCTTGTTGAATATATGTTTTGTGAGGTGTATACAGAAAAGTTATGATTTGCTGAATATGATTACCCTATTTGTATGTATGTATCATTTTTGTATCTGAAGTTATGAAAATTGACTATGTAGCTGTATTTCAAATGTGCTTACTCTGGGTAACACCCACAACTAGCCTTTCAGGTACAACAATGAAGAAGGTAGACAGTGCTAATGGCTTGTCAACAAAGACAATGGACCATGGAAGAGCTTAGCCTTCTTGTGAACATTTCAGCCAGCCTATGAGTAATGGCTGCTATGACTCAGCAAGGCAAGCAAAGGCATGTGACCAGACCACATGACACTGAACTCCATTTTGATACCTGTATTTTTCCACAAACTGGGCTGGAAACTTAACTTGAAACAAAGGGTTCCCACCATAAGGAAAGACTATATAAGGTGGTGAGTGACATCATGTCTTGTCTTCACTCCCCCAAAACTCAACACTTTTATTGTTCAAAATACTTTTATTGTTCAAATTTCCTTAGGTAGCTCTGATTGGAGATTGAAACAGAGCCTTTGGCATTAAAGGAGAAAAAAGGCTATACTCTGCAAACACCAAACAGCATAATTTGAGAAAGGCAGAAGTTCCCCGGAACAAGCACATATTAAAAATGAATGGATTGTAAAGCATTCAAGAAACAGAGATATTATTATTAGTTCCTGAACAAGAATAGGTTGGTAGTGATTTCATCTTCAAAGTTGGCCAAAGTTCTTTTAGGGAGCTCTGACTTGTGTGTTGAAAATTACCGCATCTGCTGACAATAAATCGTGTCCATTTGTTTCCAAGCAACTCTAGCATGCAGGAGCACTTGGGTGCAGATTTATTATGTCTTTGTACATGGGAAGCCTGCTTTTGAATGTGCTTATATTGGCTTTTCGTAGAAAAGAACAATAATGTTACTAGTGTACGGATGAGGAGCATGTTGTTCCAAGAGCCATTTCATTACTGAACACCTCATTTCATCTCACTCAGACACCGACATGGGCTTTTAATAACTGGAACCAAAACTATGAATATGATTTAGGTCCATCTGTAGAGCTGGAGTGATGTGTGTGTGTGTGTGTGTGTATGTTTTTAAAGCTATCCTATATCACACTGTGTGTGTGTGTGTGTGTGCATGCATGAGACACACACACACATCTGAAAGTTGTGGTATAGGATAACTGCGTCTCTTTACTAAACCAAATTAACTGAAGAGGGATAACTGAGACTCAAATGTGTGCTAAGCAATGTTATGCAAAGTATATATTTACTTTCCATAGGATGTTCAGCACACACTGAGTCTCATAATCTCGCTTTGTTTAGTTTGGTACAGTAAAAAGAAATAAAGCTATTCTATATAAAAATGGAGATGCTCTAGAATTTAAATGTGTGTTACCTGCTCTTACCACTAGTTACCAAATGAAAATATCAGAGTTTCACTAATAAGTTAATTCATTTAATTGAAGGAATTCTTTTGAAGGAATAGAAGTCAATGGAAGTCAATTGAATGCAATAGGAGTTGAGGGCAATTGGGACCTCATATGAAGGGCTCAGCCTCTTCTAGAACTGAGCCCTTCATTGTAGGCAGCAATGCTATTTTGGAACATGCTGCCCTATGAAGAAGGTTCGAACGAGTGCACATCTATGTGCAAGGGTTAGGACAGTAATTAGATGCAGAATTTTTTTCCATTCCATCATTTGCATAAAATTGCTATGAAGACAAATGAGTATAAGGTAAAGAATTCTGTGGGAGTAATTAATAGCCAGGAAGATCTGCTGTACTGGGCTGTCAGAAAACAATAACAACAGCAAGGAAAACCTGCAACTGCTTCAGGAGACTATTTTAAAAATCTTTCACAAGGGCCTGATCCAAAGCCCACTAAAATCAGTAAGAGTCTTTCCATTGACTTCAGCACTCTTTGGATCAGGCCCTATGACTCCTGCCCATGAATTAGGATGGGGTGGGACCAAGGATGGCTGAATTCTCTGTGAAAGGTGTTAGCTAATGAGTTCTGAGTATGTCTTTCACGATGTACTTTATCCTTGGCCACTAGAAGGTGGAGTGTGGAGTATAATTTAAGAGTACTATACATTAAAACTAGGCTGCCTTGTTTAGGATTCCTTAAACTAAATGAGATCTAACACTGTGTTTATTAGATGAAGAGCAGCTCCTTTCTTTTCACTATATGTTTTCATGTTTTTGTTTAAGGATTAGGGTGCATGGAATATTCAGAATAGAATGCAAAACCAGTTGAAATTCATAGTGTCATTTCCTGTGCCAAATTTGAGAACATTCCCTTTTTCCCAGAAAATTTTCAAAAGTCAGCAAAAATTTTTAACAATAATGGACCCATTTTTAAGTCCCCAGTTACTGTAATAACTGTAATTATGTATTAACAATAATTAATATTTAATAATTAATACTTATGTAATAACATAATAATGTCCCCAGTTACTGAGCAAAGCTAGCTTTCACATCAAAAGCATGGCAACATTTGCACTTTCCCAAGTTCTCATATGTAAAATCAGCCATTTAATCAAAATAGTGAATAATGCAAATTCAGATATTAGGGGTGCAAAATCATGAGAAACAAAACTGCAGGTTTTTTGGTGAAACTTGGTGAAATAAATATCAGATTTCTTTACTGGAGTGGCTAGAGTGATATAAAGCTTTGTTATGAACTCTTAAAGAATGACCCTTACTAGGGTGACCAGATGTCCTGATTTTATAGGGACAGTCCCGATATTTGGGGCTTTGACTTATGTAGGTGCCTATTACCCCTTACCCTCTGTCCCAGTTTTTCACACTTGCTTTCTGGTCACCCTAATCCTTACCCTCGCTTGTAGTATTCTAGGCAGCCACTTTTACAAAATCCTACATGTACAGTACTACCTAAAGGTGTGTGTATACGTATAAGTGTGCACTCAGGCATTAAATACAGCTACAAATTAATAAGGCCGGTGGCATAGAGAACAAAGCCCATTTAGTCTTCTCTTCACTCCAGGTAAGAAATGCCCTTTTTCTGTCAGACTTCAGTAACATTAGGATTGCATAAATCTGCCACAGTAGTACTCAATGCCTTTCATAATATATCACAGGAAGGCAGTCTAGTGTTTGTAAAGGTATGAGAAATTTACCACTGTCACTTCGTGAATTGCTCCTGGTGAAAACAGAAATTTCCACAATGGACAATTTGTTTACAAATTAATGCAACAGCCAGAAATTCATTGCATAGGTTCTGTCGTTTTCTCTAGTGGTTGTAATTGTTCTTCCATTTCTGACATTATATGGTGATTATCCATTATAGACCAACATATACAGTAGCCTATACTCTAGGATGTAAAATACTACAAAACTGCTGACTATTTTTTAATCCCTTCCTTGTTCTGACCACACTCTCCTAACTTTGCCCTCAATATGTTCTTTGTCTTGCTAACACACTATTCCTATTATTATTTCCAAAGTGTCTTTGAGCCCAGACTAGGTTTTCCACCCCCATCTCTTCAGAACTGATTTCATACACAGAAATCCCTGCCCAGTGATGGGCAAAATTACCTAAAGTGCATATTTAGATTTATGACTGTAGAAAGGCAGGAGAAAGCCCCGACATTGGTCCAATCACACATTTAAATAATGGCCCTGTCAAAAGCGCACAGTTGGAGAGAAACATAAGCACTGCAGTACTAAACTTTGTGTGTGTGTGTCTGGGCTGGAGTTTTCTAGTTGTCTTGATTATCAAAGAGCACAATAAATCATTCTTTTAGATACTCATCAATAATTCACAGGCAATGTGAATACACTGTGGACTCAGACCATTATTATTATTCCAATATTCAAAATACATTCCAGCTTTAAAAAGCTACTTATTTGATGTACACAATGCCCAGATATGCAGCTGGTGTAAACTGATGTAGCACTAGAGTTCCTATTTGAAGTCAATGGAGCTATGCCAGTATATACTAGAGGAGGATCGTTGCATACAATGTGCACATATGCAGTGTACGTATCCAGAATGCTCTTGTAACCAACAGATATTTCATAGAACTGCTGTCTGAGCTTCAGAAACTGAAGTCTGGTCTAGCCATTTTTTTTTCAGCAAACTCTAAATGTAGAGTTGGTGGGGTCCTAGTCCCCATAAGCCTTATTTGATTAAATTGCTTTAACCATGGTAATGATTCTTTTCTCTTCAAAATGGTTTATGGATTGTCCATATGCCCACAGTTATAACCAGCTACTGGGCTGCGCCAGACTCAAAGGTTTTGTTTTTGTTTTAAAAAGTTTCTGTAAGAACAAAGTATTCCAGGTAGATAGGTGTACTTTTGTACACTCCAGCTTCATTTGCACCTACATAAAAGCCAGGCAAAAATCTAACCCTTAAGATTTCAAATCTTCACACCTCATGTCTTGTTTTGAATGCTATAAATATATATTTGTACAAAACAAAAGTGTGCCTTAGTGGAACTGAAGCAGGGAACTTGCCTTTGTCCTGTCTGAAAAGTAGCTCAAGCTCCCTTGTTAGCAGATTCTGTAAATCAAAAACAATCCTAGTAATCACACCAATATTGTAAATTGGATAGAATGTTTTACAGCATATTGAAAACAGTATTTCTCAGCTGGTTTTGTGAACTAAAATATAAATGTATATTTTTTGTGCTGTTGTTTCATTTGAACATTATCCATTCACCAGCAGGCACTGATCATATCTTATGGTTTGTGCATGGCAGCCCATCAAGGTTAATAAACCTTTCTTGTGTAGGCAGAGAGATCAGCAATCAGCTTAAATAGCATTGTCCATGGTGCTGAAGTTTCTCTTGCACTCTTGTAGCTGAAATGAGAACAGTTGCCATAGGAATCAATAATGCCTTCACATCAGACTGCTGTTCTTCCAAATTCTCTGTGTATTACAAAAATTCTAGGTCCACTTCAAAGATGTTGTATATCCAGCTGAAATGCAATCGCACATAACATAATATATTGTTCATTAGTTATGAACAACTTAGTTTAAAATGTTCTTACTATAACCTACGTATGCAATTTCTGGCATGCTGTTGAGTTTTTTCTAAACTTACAGTGGAGTTTTGCTCCTTTTTTCACTAGTCAAAAGCATGCATCTACTGTCTTACTAACTGTATTAAGCTTATACTACAATATAGAGGAGGTTCAATAGTTTTTAATTCCTGCTAAGTAAAGATTCAAGAGTCAGAAAAATCCCTACTAGCTGCACTACTAACAAAAAGTCATCTCTATTTATCTGAGCTTGATTACACCATTCTGACAGTGTAAACAAGTATTAGTGGGTAAGAAATGTTTTCATGAAGATAAAGTTGGCATTTGAGACTCTCCTGGCAGAGAATTTTTCCATTTGTACTAAAGAGCTATGAAATAATGTTCTTATTTTCTGATACGTCACAAAAATTTGGACTAGAAAGCCAGAGAGAAAATTTAACTTTGAAATTGCTATTCATTGGGAAGGAAGAGCCTGTGTTAAACACTCCAAATAGGAATGGAGCAGGTCCTTAAGGAATCAATTCTGAAGCACTTAGAGGAGAGGAAAGTGATCAGGAACAGTCAGCATGGATTCACCAAGGGCAAGTCATGCCTGACTAATCTAATTGCCTTCTGTGACGAGATAACTGGCTCTGTGGATGAGGGGAAAGCAATGGACGTGTTGTTCCTTGACTTTAGCAAAGCTTTTGACACGGTCTCCCACAGTATTCTTGTCAGCAAGTTAAAGAAGTATGGGATGGATGAATGGACTATAAGGTGGATAGAAAGCTGGCTAGATTGTCGGGCCCAATGGGTAGTGATCAATGGCTCCATGTCTAGTTGGCAGCCGGTATCAAGTGGAGTGCCCCAGGGGTCGGTCCTGGGGCCGGTTTTGTTCAATATCTTCATAAATGATCTGGAGGATGGTGTGCATTGCACTCTCAGCAAGTTTGCAGATGACACTAAACTAGGAGGAGAGGTAGATACGCTGGAGGATAGGGATAGGATACAGAGAGACCTAGATAAATTGGAGGATTGGGCCAAAAGAAATCTGATGAGGTTCAACAAGGACAAGTGCAGAGTCCTGCACTTAGGACGGAAGAATCCCATGCACCACTACAGACTAGGGACCGAATGGCTTGGCAGCAGTTCTGCAGAAAAGGACCTAGGGGTTACAGTGGACGAGAAACTGGATATGAGTCAGCAGTGTGCCCTTGTAGCCAAGAAGGCCAATGGCATTTTGGGCTGTATAAGTAGGGGTATAGCCAGCAGATCGAGGGATGTGATCATTCCCCTCTATTCGACACTGGAGGCCTCATCTGGAGTACTGTGTTCAGCTTTGGGCCCCACACTACAAGAAGGATGTGGAAAAATTGGAAAGAGTCCAGCGGAGGGCAACAAAAATGATTAGGGGCCTGGAACACATGACTTATGAGGAGAGGCTGAGGGAACTGGGATTGTTTAGTCTACAGAAGAGAAGAATGAGGGGGGATTTGATAGCTGCTTTCAACTACCTGAAAGGTGGTTCCAAAGAGGATGGATCTAGACTGTTCTCAGGGGTAGCAGATGACAGAACAAGGAGTAATGGTCTCAAGTTGCAGTGGGGGAGATTTAGGTTGGATATTAGGAAAAACTTTTTCACTAGGAGGGTGGTGAAACACTGGAATGCGTTACCTAGGGAGGTGGTGGAATCTCCTTCCTTAGAAGTTTTTAAGGTCAGGCTTGACAAAGCCCTGGCTGGGATGATTTAATTGGGGATTGGTCCTGCTTTGAGCAGGGGGTTGGACTAGATAACCTCCTGAGGTCCCTTCCAACCCAGATATTCTATGATTCTATGGATAGGAAGAAGATAACAGGAATGAGAAGCTATCCAACACATTCTTTTGAATGCCTGGGTAGAGGAAAAAAACAAAGGCAACATCTTAGTATCAGTCTATTAATTCACCTATCTGCCAGTTATACTTATACCAGCCTACAGTCAGTCTTATCTAAACTGTAAAAGAATGAAGTTATCTGCCTACCATTGTAATTATCCATTATTCATAATGGACAATTCATTAACAACTCCTTGGGGGGAAAAACAGAAATCTGGTGTAAGAAACCCTTCCCGTGCCCAGAGACATGCATCATCTTTAAAGCCATGATTTAGTAAAGCACTGAAGTGTACGCTTAACTTAAGCATATGCTGAATATACAGCAGAGTAACTGAGCATGTGCTTAATTTTCAGTACCTATTGAAATCTCTTTGAGTTGGGCAGGTACTTAAGTTATCTGATAAAGCAGAATGGATTTAAGCATGTGCTTAAAGTGGATAAGTGCTTTGCTGAATTGGAGCCCAAACAAATCTGAACCCACATTTTTGCTTCCTTCAGTTTAGACTAGAAATGAAAACAATCACATGTTCACATGTAAATATGATCCACCAAGCTTTCCTCAACAATCAGTACTGATTAATTTTGCAATGGTCAATCCACATTTTAATTTTATTTGATAGAACATTGCTGCCCATAAACCCAGATTATCCCATCTGCCTTTCTTTCTCTTATGCTCTGAACATTCATCACTGTAATGGTATTCAAATGACATTTATTAGGTAGTAGAGGTTCACCAAGGAAATCTTCCCTGGGCTGAGTTCTCTTTGTACCATTTTTCCTCCCATTCACTTCAGTGGGGTTTGGATCAGCCCCTGCATGCATCCTGGACTATTAAGGGGAATAGCTATGCAAACCACTAGCAATTAAATTTGAAAAAACATAGTTACCTGGGGAGGTACCAAAAGGCTGGAGAGAAGCATATGCACGACTGATTACCAAAAAAGAGAAAGATAAGTATCCTGACATTAGAAAAGCTATTCATTCTTTGCTCTTGCACCAAGGTTTGCTTAAAAATGGCAGATATGAATAACATCAGGTAAACTTGGGCTCTAATCCTGCAATTTACCATGTGCAAGAGCACCCCTGTGTAAGAGGAGTCCCCACCAAGCAGCATATGGGGAGACCTCTATTTTTGTGTGTGTATTAAAGTCTGCATTTTAAATCCGAGATGATCACACACATATATAACAGGCAGGTGGCAGGTGAAAAGTGCTGTAGTTTTTTTTAAATTTCATGATTTTTAAGATAGTCTCATGGGGTTTTTTGGGAGGGGGTAGGATGGGGGGGGGGTCTGAGTCACAATTTTTGAACACTTGGGATTACATATCTGGGATCCACACGTTAAGAAGGGACACGGAAGGGCCCAGGAACAGCTGCTGTACAGGCATGTTCTTCCCTCCCAAATATACAGGAATGTAGTCAGAAAAAAACAGAGGGAGCCACAGCTGCTAGAGACAACATCAGCTCCAGCTCTGTGATATCTTCTCCATCCACTAGGAGTGTTCAGCACAAGCACAGGGGTAAGGGATGGGAAATGGCATCAAAGCTCCTTCACAATGTATGACATTTATGATAGCACAATATCAGTGATAATACAGCAGTAGTTACTCCCTTGCTGTCCTAGTTCAATTTCAAACAGGCCACTAAATATTTGTAATGCTATCCAATTATTTCTGGTAATAAAAATTTCAGGAGTTTTTTGTGGGCATCATACTTTGAACCAATATAATGAATAGATCCTTCAGCACATTCAAAAAGGGATCACTACCTCTGATACAGATGCAAAACATATGTAGCCAACTGTCTGCCCTGTTAAAAAGGCAGTATACTCAACAACCTGGAAAAGTGCCCAAGACATTCATTTAAATGTATAACCTCTGCAAATCAGCATGGCTGGACCTGTAGCAAACAAAAGTAGGCCAACCATATATGGAATTAATTTTTGTTCTTGGTCTGTCACTTTTACTCAGATGTCCCCTTGGACAATTGCCAGTAGCTCTAGAATAATTGCAAATATGAACAAGGAAAGTTAACTCACACACTTTTCCCCCATTTACATGGGGCATGCAGGATTAGAATATGAGATCGGGAGATGCATAGTTTATATGTCTAAATATAGATAGATAAGATATAAAATCAGAGTACATACTCAGTTCTAAATATAGTATCACTTTCACAAAGCAGATCTGCCTGATGCACTTTAGTTTAAAAAAGTAACTTTTTCTCAGTTAATAGTGCCACCCTCCCCGCCCCATTACAAGATAAAAAATGAAACTCTCCTACCAATCCTTTTTTTAAAACAATTCAGTTGCTCCCATTCTGTCAAACGCATTTCTTGCAGGTATGCAATTGAAGCCAGTTTTATTTTAAATGTGCTAGCGCCCTATGTCATTTCATGTGGTAACACCAACTCCTCAATTTCCCCAAGCTCCATCTACTATTTTTTGTTATCTAGTTGTGGATGAAAGGGGCACTACCCCAGTGGGAGCTCATAGCAGCCTTGTCCCTGACACAGCCGCAATGGCTGGCAGAGCTCCAGAGAACACAGCCACTATTTAATTATTTGCATGGAGACAGTGTGTCTTTCCATCTGCACAGGGTGGACTCTCCAGACTCCACCATTCCAGGTCACCTTGAGTCAGCCAATGTCACTACTGCCTATGCTCTGAGGGAGTTTTTGCACTCGGGGAACACAAGGAACAAATTGTGACCAGCATCCACAAAGAGGCACAAGTGAGAGAAGGCTCCTTGCAACTTCTGCCCTTCTTACACACCCAGGGCACACCCAGTAGTGTTCAAGTGGTTTCTGTCACAACATTAGCCAGTAAGAACAAAGATTTCACAACACTATATTGCCAGACTACAAGAAAGAGAAATACCCTGTTCAAAATCAGGAAAGTCTTCTTCACATCACTGCCCCATTTAAAATCATCCTCTGGATAGTGATCGTGAAGTAGGGTTCCTCAGCCTGACATTTACCGCCAATAAAAGTTTGTTAGCTTGCTTCCAAAGTGAGAATGAAGAGACATTTGTAGTGCTAACGTAAGTAGCCCACTGACAGGGACTCAATATTAATGACTTTCTTTCCTCTCCTATGAATAACATGTGGCATGTCATCCTCTTAGACTTGGCTGAAGTTGAGTATAGTAAAGGAAAGTTTATTCCAGAGGCACATACAGATGTGAGCACATTATTTCACCGAGACACAGTAAACAGATAGTTCTGGCAAAGCAGAATAAATTAAGGCATTTTGCAAGTCTCTTTTCACAGAGGAGGTCTTCAAAATATCTCAATTTTCTCTATAATTATTTAGACTTGAGTGAATACAGCAAAAATGTTTTTGCAAATATTTGCTCACATTTTTAAATGAGTTTGCTTTGGCAATCTCACTTCCAACCTGCATTAACTTTGTGTAAATATTTATGTGATCAAGTTGTAGTGCACAAGAGTTAATGGGAAACAGATTTCAAAGTCACATGCACAAGTATTTGCAAAATGGACTATTCAATGTCACATGAGTATTCATGATGGAAGGGTGTATACCTCCATCCAATCACAGAACTGATATACCATGTGGCTTATTTGATCAATTATAAGCAGCCAACCCTGCTGACATCAAATACTCCAAGAACAGATCACAATCAAGCCAGAAAAATAAAATAAAATAATAATAAAAAAAAAATCGCAAAAGCATTCATTGAATAATTTTAAATAACAAAAACAATCAAGAAAATTATGATCTGTTTGTGAAAATCCCTTCAATAGTAAAAGAAGCAAATTTGCTGATGAATTAGTCAGATAGCCCTAATAAATATATAGCTGTGTGAATGCACAGGAGCCACTAATTGGTAACTTTTTTAACTTTTTTCATCTGAATCAAAGATGAACTGCAATTAAAAATTTTAAAACAGGGTTTGTTCTTTTTTTTGCTTTATTTCAAAGAGTAAAAGCTTGATGAGTTTTTCCTTTACTTTAAAAATATCATGAATGTCAATTCTAGGCTTGAATTTTCTCCAAAGCTTGTTGGAAGTCTCAAATATACAACTGGACTGTTTTGCACATCAAAGATGTACCGGAGGATGTTGAATCTTTAACAAACATGTTCTTTCTCTTGAGTGTTTATTTGTTGGAGTTCAATAAGTGTTATCGAAGATAAGCAACATAACAGAGGCCTTGATCATGGACTATGTTCCAGTTGCTTTTTATTGCTACAACAGGTGCAATGCAGAGCTAAACCCAGAAATTCCAGCCATTGGATGATCTTCTTCTATGGGAGGTTCATAAGAATTGTGTATAGCTGCTGGTGTGTGGAATATGGCTGATGGAAAAAGGGATGTGGCCTCCACGGCTGATATCATGATACCATTCAAAATATGCTAGGCTCTGTTCAAACATAAGGGAAGGCAAAGTCCTTGCCCTAATAGAAATACAGTCTGAAAGACATAAACTGACAGTGCTGAATGATTTCTAGTTTCCTTACCATTTTACTCCTCTGCACAGATGCTGCTTCCATACCAGGGCTGGATTAAGATATAGGAACAAGGTCAAACGCCTACAGCTTTTGCTCCCGGAGTCCAGTGATTACATCAGATTCTCAGCGTTGTTGGTTTTTGCTCTTTTCAGAACAAATGTAATATTAAGGAACCACACAGATACAATGGGGTCCAAATAATCATGTTAACTAACTATACACAACATGAAAGGCCTAGCCATGGATACAGATTGGTGCTCTGGCCTGTTTCTAAACACAGAACATAGACAGCACTACTAGAGGGCTTGCAAACTATTTAAAGAGAAACTACGCACTTCCTATTTGCTACACTCAGCTTTCATTTCTAAAAATAAAGTAATCCTGATCTTTCATGGTTGAAGAAAAAAGCTTGAAAATACAGCAGTGACATCTGCCTGAAACAATAGCTCTGAGAGAAAAAGCTCCCCATGCAACTAATTTAGATGTAAATCTCCAAGACTCCCTGGAGATTCCACCAACAGCCCCTCACCCTCACCCCCAGAAGTGGACCGTGGGCTTTTCTGCAACAGTTAGCTCAAGTTAGTACACAGATATAGGTGTGAGGTTTTTTGCAGGAGTGGTGAGTGAGATTCTGTGGCCTGCGTTGTGCAGGAGGTCAGACTAGATGATCATAATGGTCCCTTCTGACCTAAATATCTATGAATCTATGAGAGTTTCTGCATTTCAGCTAGAATAGTTTGAGTGGGTATGTCTAAACAATGTTTTGAAACTTGAAGCAGTGACTCTCCGAGCCCAAGTCTACAGACTCAGGGTCATGCCATGGTGCTAAAAACAGCAGTGTAGATGTTACGTGGGCTTCAGAGCCTGAGTCACAGTGACTACACTGCTGTTTTTAGCACTGTAGCGCAAGCCCCCAAGAGTCTGAGTCTGTAGACCTAGGCCCTGAGGTTCATTGCTGCAGGTTCTAAAATGCAGCATAGGCATAGTGAGAGCAACCACATTTCAAAACAACATTAGAGTTCCACAGAGTGGTTTGACTAGCCGCACAGAGTGATTGGATTGGCTGCTTATGAGTTGCAACTCAAGCTGCTACAACATCTGGAGGGGGCAGAAATGAGAGCTCTATGTCATTGTCCTGCTTTTCCAGTAGTGGAGGGGGTCCCCATCACTGCCATTACAAATAGGTGGTGAAGTCATGGTGCAGGGGTGGGGCCACGAGGTGGGGGGCTCCATGACATGGTGTGGCCAGTGTACTGGATTGATTTAATCTGGCCCTGGGTACTCTTTCCTCTTCAATCCTTACTTCTCTACTGGATTTGGCTGTTGGGTATTTCTGTTATGTTTGCCAGCTAGTGGCCAAACAATAATGAGAAAATCCTCCACCCAGCACTCAGGCTGAGTAGATAGCTTACTTGCTGGTGTCTTCACATGAGTGATGAGGGAAGTTTTCTTCCTCCTAAAGTGTATAATGACTGTGCCAGGGACACCACTTCAGTTTAAAGGCTGAGGTAGCCACCTACCACCAGGGATGAGGAGTACCAGAAAAATTGTACACACGTGGATCCTATGCCTTTCCCCAACATGCCCCTGAAATGCACCTTACATGCCCCCTGGCATGGAGGGAGATTCTACAGGGCATTCACAACTCCATGAAATCAATTGCCCATCTTTGTGCAGCAGATCCATGGTAGTTCCACTGCCAGGAGGAGCTCAGCAGTTGAGGAGATAAGGGCTGGATCTGCTTGCACAATTAGATAACTGTTTGGTTGAAGGCACAGATCCACCATGTCTAGCCTGCAGGGGAGTCACTATGGTGATTTATTAAGTCCACTCAAGCGTCTGACCATTAGTTGGCAGATATACAGCTTTGGTTTATCTTTATTGCTGCAAGCTCTTCTTGACAACATGTTCACTGTGACCCTTGCAAAAAAAAAAAAAAAAGAAAAAAAAACAGACACAAGATACCTCACACAAAAATTATATAAGACTCAAAATCACAAGAGAAAGCTCTGTAGAATCACTTCTTTTTTTGGCCCTACTTTCACTCCCTTCTGTTTAAAAAAAGCCGTTTTCATGGTCTCAGAGGGTTTCAAAAAGAGGTGGCTGTATTTCAGTAGTGGATAATTAAATCCCTGAGTATATTTTGTATGTCAGTTTCCTAAATATATAATTATTAGGATCCTTCAAGATATAGGGTGCTTTATTAAATAAGATATGATTATGGTATATAAAATCAAAGTTGAATATTGGAGAGGCTCATGGCAGTGCTGCTGTCAAACAATCTGGCAGCATTTTAATTCTACATTTCATGTCTGAGAGGATTATAACACAGATTTGAAATTCTGTATTCAGACATTTTCCACTGATAAAGGACACTGGAAAGTAATAAAAACTAACCCACACCACAGCCATGATCTAGCAGGGAATGTCTTTCAGTGACTAAATATACATATTAAAACATTTTAAGGTAAAATGATGGCTATTGTTTATGATCCTTAAGCATTTTGGTTCCAGTCAGTTTATCAGCCTGAAGAAGGAACACAATTCAGCGTCCCCTGTTCCCAAAATTGTGCTAATAATACTGAAGGCATGAGAAAAAGCAACCAAGCCAGAGCCACTAACTGTTTACCCAATGAAAAAGAATTAATGTGGTAAGGAGATTAATGGTATGATGGCATTCATCTTGGTTATAAACAGCAGTCTATCAAAAAAAAATCTGAATACCTGGTGGTATTTTAAAATTCTTTATTTCTTCTATTCTGCCTAGAGTACCCTTTAATTTTTAGCAGTGTAATTCTGGAGGCAATTAAGAAGCTGTTCTACTTTGGGGCTCACTAATTAAAATTAATGGGAGAGGTTCAGTGCAACATGAACACTGTGAAAATAATTTCACCTCCATAAAGCCAGAGGACCAAGTTCTGCCAACCTTATTCACATTATTACTTCAGTAGCTCCCACTCCAATAACCTAGGTCAACAGACAAGGTCCATCTATACATCAAATGCAGGTGTGATTTTAGTGGAGGTAGGCATACCTGCACTAGCTTTAATCTATGTGGCGTCATGGACAGAGTAGGCCCATTATTTAATGGGGGTGAGGGGAATAACAGAAAATATGGAAATGGCAGAAGTGCTAAATGACTTTTTTGTTTCAGGTTTCACCAAAAAGATTAGTAGCGATTGGACGTCTAGTAGTGAATGCCAGTGAAAATGAGGTAGGATCAGAGGCTAAAATAGGGAAAGAACAAGTTAAAAGTTACTTAGACAAGTTAAATGTTTTCAAGTCACCAGGGCCTAACGAAATGCATCCTAGAATACTCAAGTGCTTTGGAGGATAGGATTAAAATTCTAAATGATCTGGACAAACTGGAGAAATGGTCTGAAGTAAATCGGATGAAATTCGATAAGGACAAATGCAAAGTACTCCACTTAGGAAGGAACAATCAGTTGCATCCATACAAGGCATACTGCAGAAAGGGATCTAGGGATCAGGGAGGATAACAAGCTAAATATGAATCAGTGTAACGCTATTGCAAAAAAAGCAAATATCATTCTGGGATGTATTAGCAGAAGAGTTGTAAGCAAGAAATGAGAAATAATTCTTCCACTCTACACCATGCTGATTAGGCCTCAGGGAGTATTGTATTCAGTTCTGGATGCCACATTTCAGGAAAGACATGGATAAACTGGAGAAAGTCCAGAAAAGAGCAACAAAAATTATTAGAAAACATGACCTTTGAGGGAAGATTGAAAAAATTGGGTTTGTTTAGGCTGTTTAGTCTGGAGAAGAGAAAACTGAAAGGCGACATCCTAACAGTTTTCAAGTGCATGATGTGGTCAGATGTTTGGCTATCTGTGTGTTTTCCCTGGGTGCTGTCCCAGCTCTGGCCAGACAGTTGGCACAGCAGACCTTGAGCGAACCATAAAATGACCACAAGATCCATTAAGGCAGGAAGGCACCCAGCCAGGTTTATTGTCAACAAAGCACGGTAATAGCACCTGGCAGACTCTATGAAGATACTAAGACATGTATGCCCATGACAATGGACGCAGCTCAGTCAGTGGCAGAACTTTCCACTGCCCCCCAGGTTGGCCAAAGATACTCCCTGTGAGATACATCTTTATACCCCGATATAAACACGTTACGTACTCTCATCCTGAGCTTATCTTTTAGGAGCAGTCAGTATGTTCCTGTTATCCTTGGGGAATATTTTTGTTCCATCCTTGATATTGGGATGTTCTGGTACCACTTGATATCAGGATGTGTTTGCGTGAGTACTCTGTGCTTAGCACTTCTTAGGAATGTGTATTCCTTCAATATGAGCCCTATTCTTCCCAGAGTCTGTGAGCAGGTCCTGCCTCATAACAGGCCTCTGATACAAGGGCTTATGTCTCAGGCTCTCTTCCTACTACACATGAAAGGTTGTTACAAGGAAGAGGGAGAAAAATTGTCTTCCTTAACCTCTGAGGTAGGACAAGAAGCAATGGGCTTAATTTGCAGTATGGGCAGTTTAGGTTGGACATTAGGAAAAACTTCCTAATTGTCATGACAGTTAAGCACTGGAATAAATTGCCCAGAGAGGTTGTGGAATCTTCATCATTGGAGATTTTTTAAGAGCAGGTTAGACAAACACCTGTCTGTCCTGCCATGAGTGCAGGGGACTGGACTAGATGAGCTCTCGAGGTCCCTTCCAGTCCTACAATTCTATGATTCTATGAACTTCTGCATGGGCTAGCAACCCAAATACATACCCAGGGTCACTGGAAAGCTTGTACTGGAGTGGCTAGCCCATCCTGAAATCCTTGCCACCATGTCTTCACTACCACTGTTACCAGTGCCAGCTAGATTAAGCTAGCACAGGTATACCTACCCATGATACAATCATACCTTCATCTGCTGTGTAGATGTACTCATAGGCTGTTTTATCTCTCTATAGGACTAGGGTTTGTCTGTGTGGGATGGAGTGACCTTTGTCTGAGTTCAGTTGGAGATCAAGTGGTTCTTTCTAACATGATGACTCCACTTAGAAGGCTTGTGGGTATACAAACACCAGGAATTACTCTATGACATTTCAGTTTAGATGCATAGATAGATACATAAAGTTAACAACTCTATGGAGTCAGGAATATACATGAAAGTATAAGCAATAATGTATGATTTCCTAAACGGAAAGAAAAAAGGGTGATAAGATGAGCAGATACAGACAAGCAAAAGGCATTATTGCTTGGATCCTACAGTCAATAATGGGTGCTATAAAAAACCCTAAAAGAATCCTAAGCAATTCACTCTCTCCCAGCAGAGCATCCCCCAGCAATTCCAGTCATGGGGCCTTCTCCAAAATATCATTTTTCAAAACTATTTCTATACATGTAAAGTGATTTTGAGCAGATGCATATTACAGTGGTTATGTGACACAGTATATCATCCAACCCTACTCTCAATCTATTTTCTCATAAAACTGTCTTTTCTCTGTAATATCTGTGCCTAATTATCATCAATTTTGGCTCAGGAAGGAAATGACCTAACAATGAAAAGATCTTAGCAGCAAAAGGGAAAAAAAAATCAAATTAGTAAACGAAGAATTCTAGATGGTGAGCTAATCTTCAGGACACTCAGTGCTTTGAGGAACAGTGCATAAAATACTATTTACATTGCCAGTGATGGAAGCCAGATTGCCATTAACATCTGTAACTGAACCAGGACACAACAGATTGGCAATTTTATTCAATAAAAAAAATTATCTCTAACTTCTACCACTGAAGCTACCAGAGTAGTTAATTTCCTTCCTAAGTAATAATAGCAAAGTATCTTTGATAAAAGACTTTGAAGACAAAATAGGAAAGGGATAAAAAATTAGATTGAAAGAGAGCAACATCATGCTTCAAAAATTGGGACCTTTCTTTTTTACAGCAATATTTCACCACATTCACTTATCACAATGATTTATTAGCAGACAACAGAAGTACCCCTGACAGGCATGGTTAATATTTTAGTACTGTGGGCAATGGTATGTGACAGTTTCACTTGTTGGATGACCTTTATTTTTCTTTGTACCATAATTTCCTAGAACTTTCATTTATCTGGAGAACAAGCAATTAGAGATAGTTTTTCAGATAATCCATGATCATTTCTCACATATCTTTAACTCCTATCTCTCCAAAATGTAGCTTGTTCTTCACAGTGCCCACATCAAAGTAGTTTGAGAATGATCCGCCATTAGAAACAATAAAGACCTTAGACAAGTCACATTAAATGCTATTGATTACTTATCAGAGGTTATTAAACTAAAATTTTATTTTTAGAGTGTTGGAAGATTACATACCAAGAAGTACTTATATCTCCCTGGATGGAAGCCAAATTGCCTTTACATCTGTAGATGAACAAAGAAGCAGTAGAATGACAACTTCATTAAATTTAAATAAACTACCTTTACCTTCTGCTATCGAAGCTACTGGAACAATTCATTTCTTTTCTACAAGTAAAGATAATGTCTCATGGAATGTGAAACAGACAAAAGAATTTAAAACAAAATAAGAAGGGGATAATAACAGAAAACTGAAGAGCTAAATCAGACTTTGATCACATGCTTTTTTCCCTTCATTAAAAATATTTCGCAATCATCTCTCCACACAACTATTAGTACCCCTTTGCAGGCCTGGTTAATATTTTAGTACTCCAGGCAATGGTATGTGACACTTTCATCATCTTCATGACTATTCTTTATTTTTCTTTGTACTGTATAAGGTCCTGAAATGGGACGCACCCTATGGGGTGAGAGCACAACACAGAAGTTTTCCACTGAACTTAATGGGAATGATGTGGCTTTTATCTTCACACTGTTACATCTCTTGGTGACTTTACTTAGTGAACAAAGTCATTTTAACACATTTGAACTGCAGTATATTGTCATTCACTGAGTTTTCATGTCAATTTGATATGAGATGTGTTGATTGACTGGTTATTCAGGAAGACTTGATAAATTCTGAGCAATCAGGTAATTTAGAAGTAGCTGAACTTTTATGTACAAAAAATTGAAAGTGCAGCAGTCAATAGCCAATAGGATTATCAAATAACTGGCAGTGCTGTGGATACTGCAATTATCTCATTGACAATATCTATTATACCAAAGCACACAGGAGAAGAACCCACACAAACAAAACAACGAGGAGTACTTGTGGCACCTTAGAGACTAACAAATTTATTGGGGCATAAGCTTTTGTGGATAAATTTGTTAGTCTCTAAGGTGCCACAAGTACTCCTCACTGTTTTTGCTGATACACACTATCACGGCTATCACTCTGAAACAAACAAAATAGTCAACCTGATTCTCCATTGTCTTGAACCTTGTGCAGTCCTTTAGACAAGTGCAAAGAGAGTGCACAGTGGCTGTTAAAGCACTATCAAATAAGAACGGTAGCATCGTATACCCACTCTGCACAGCAGTCAGTGGCTCCCATAGGTTCAAAGCAATGGAGAATCAACTGAAGGAAGTGGAGGAACTAAAAGAAGAGGATCATAAAGAAAATAGCCTATTTTCTTTAGTGAAGCTGAAGGCGAGAAGGAGGATTTGTCTCATAGTTCTTTGGGAGAATAACTGAGGTAAAGAACATTCAGAGAATATTGAAAAAGACCCTTAAAATGAGGTAGTTTTTTCCCAGAGGTACTGTACCTGATATTTTTTTATGGCTGCCAGAAGTGCTAGTGAGTCAGACAGAAGTCTGAGGAGATGGGCAGAGAGCTCTGAGCATCAGGTCTAGAATAAGAGGTTCTAATCATAGCATCCTTATCTCAGCTACTCCTTGAAGTTAATGGGAGCAGCTGAGTGCTTGGCACTTTTCAAACCCAGGTTACTTAAAGAGGGGCCTAAATACGGACTTTAGTGAAAAAAATTTCAAAAGTTCCAAAGTCACTTAGGAGTAAGGCTAGTCAGAAAGCAACATTCCCATTTCATGAAAAATTTTGAGATTCTGCAATTTGTTTTCATTCCAATGTGGAACTAAATGGAGACCTTTCAAAATTTTTCATGAAAAGACATGGAGGGGGGGTGGAGGGTTAGGGCATTCATGTGGGAAACCTAGGTTCAGTTCTCTGGTCTGTCGGATTCAGAGGAGGCACATAAACCTGAGTCTCTCACATGAGTGCCCTAACCACCAGGGCTATAGAAAGAGTCATTCTCTTCTGTTGGAGCTGTTCCACTTTGTATAAATAATGAAATATGCACTGGATCAGAGAAAGAGACAGACTCTCTCTATAGCTTGGTGGTCAGGGCACTTGCCTGATAACCCTTGGCCTGAGAAAATAGATAAGCCGTGTGATGTTCCCTTAAGATCAACAAATCTGAATTCTATCAGACCAAAGTGAATTTCAGAACTTGACTTTCATAGAAATATTCTGTTTTCATAGCCACCAGTTTAAAATGGGTGGGTGTTAGCTTGAGCTCTCCCACTGTTCACAGCTGCCATGGTACAGTATCACACTGGGAGACAGCTGGCCAGTTCCCAAACCACCTTGACGTTTATATGTAAAAAACTACATCTTAAATTTCACCTAGAAACTATTTGGAAGCTAATGAAGACTTCATAATGCCAATGTAAAGTGCTCTCTGTCTGAAGAACTAAGGAGGTTGCTACATTTTGCATTTGTTTAATTTTCTGAGTGGTCTGCCCCATGCAGAACTTTATTTTAATTTCAAGTGACAAGAGCATGGATAACTGAAGCAATGGCCACTTCCAAGACAACACATTGAACCCTATTCACCAAGCACAGATTTAAAAGAAACATTCTTGCACACAGCTGAGACCTGAAAATCCTGGAGAGGTCAAGAAACTAAAACTAACTCCTGATTGCAAATCTGAGTAATAACATCAGCTGCATTTCCACAAAGAGTCTGATACAATTTTCACCATTTCTTCTCGTTGTTGCAGTCACCTTCCCTTATTTTTACCCGGGTTAGGCTTCAACCGGCTAGCCCCTCAATCAGGCCTGAATCTTGCAAGTGAGAGAATAATTCACATCAGTAGACAAATTGGGAAAAGCAAGGTGATGACAGAAAGCTGGGTCTCAAGAGTAAACTGAAGGCACCATTTCCTGCATCTCTTCACTGACCCTCCTGAGAGGTACATATACATGTTAAAAGATGTGTGCAACAAGTTAGTGACAATCTGGTGGTGAGTTATAGCTATTTCAGTAAAAAAAATGTCAGCACTGTTCGCAGAGAAATAAATACAAGATGGACATTTAGAGGTTTTGCATTAGAAACATCCATGCCCTGTGCTCACTCTTTCTGGTTTTTCACTAGACATGGACTAACAGTCCCTATTCTTAAAACTGTGCTTAAAGATTATGCTAGAAAGGAAGTAAACAAAATATTCATAATTTTAATTGAATATGTTAATTTCAAGCCCTATTATGACAAACACACAGGGAAACCCTGCCCCGTTCACAACACAAATAAATGCAATCCTCCCTGCAACTTGTAAGCTATGGCCACTGCAGCAATCTTAGGCCAGTACACTCTAGTGATTGATCCACCTCATCCCCTACACAAGGGAATGTTCTATTGATTTGTGTGCCAGTAGATCCTTCCTCTGGTTTTCACCCAAATCCATCCTCCATGCCAGGGGTCAGGGGTGGGACAGGAAACCCCTCCATAGGTATGTTCTTCAGTATACAGGGGTGTGGACCTTCTATGGACACTCTTTGAATCCTGGTTCCCAATAACCATATCACTTCTGCCTCAATTTAATCTCTATTTTAATGGTATATTTTTGAACCTTAAAAATTGGGAAATTGAAAGAAAAAATGAAGCATCACACAGAAAATCAAACCCAAACTAAATTAGGTTATACACACTAGGCTCTTCTATGCTTATGTAATATACTAAGACTGAAATAGCATTATTAGCCACTGTCAGAAGACAGGATACTGGGCTAGATTTGTCTGACCCAGTATGGCTGTTCTTATGTATACTCATTGAAATCAATGGGAGTTTTCCCATTGCTTTCCATAAAACTAGGCCTACAGTTAGAAAGCTGGGCTTTTCACTTTGGTAAATAGCCATGTTCCTGTTCTTGAGATTTCAGCTGTACAAAATAAATGAACACAGCAGGCCTGTACTGGCAGCAATATGGTTCAATATTTTCACTAAAACAAAAAATAATTAGGAATCCTGTGTTCCATAGAACTCTGTGAGTTAATTAAATTTTGTACGTCTTATGCCTAGCTCAGTATTAATTAAGTTGCAAGATTGAATCAGTCTATTATACACCCATTGGGCCAAACTAAATTTGTTTCTTACCATTTGAACACTGCAAGTGGTTTGGTATCAGTAATGCAGCATGGATAGCAAAGAGAGGAATTCTTTCTCAAGCTTCTGATAATTGCATATATTATGTTATATACTGGGAGACTGGAAAATGCACCTCCCTAAAAGTAATTGCCCCAAATTATAGCATTTCTGAAGTCAGAGGAAAATTGCGCATACATACCACCAATGGCAATTTGCCTGTCAAAACAGATTGCAGATAGAAATCTCACCTACAGAACTGAAAATGGCGATCAAATCCAGGTGCCAAGTCCTGACATGCGGCCACCTGAGCCAGTGTGACACATGCCACTAGCACATCATATTCACAGTCCCCACTTGGGAGCCATCTTACATTTGCTAATACCTGAACATAGCTTGTCACTGGAGTGGCGTTATGGCCTTGAGGTGGTTTTGCTAAGTAGCATTATTCCGTACCTTCTGTGCCACAGGTTAGAAACTACTACATTAAGTTTTCTAAGGCTGAAATAGAACTAAAAGCTTGCAATTAGCTTATGATAAATGATTTTATCATATTCACCTGGGGTATTAAGGGTTCAAGCAGTGTAGTCTTTACTCTGAAAGCATTAGAAGTGCAGGAAAATATCCCAAAGCGGGCCAATCATCAGTTACTGTAAATGGAAGCCACTCCATTGATTTCAATAAAGCTATGCCTATTTCCACCAGTTGAGGATCTGACCCAGTAAGTTTAACACTAAACTTTACATCTCACAATGGCTGAGCTCCCATTAACATTACATTGTCCTCATAAAAAGTGCCATTCTCCCTTCTGTGGTTCTATATGTTTTTGGTTTTCTCATAGCCATTCACTGTTTGGCAATACAATGCAACCTTGTCTTTCTGAATGTCAGAATGTCTGATGGATTTTGAATATATTTGCATAATTGAGGTTTTGGACAACTGAACTGCTTTTCGGTGTGATTTATATGGAATTCATGACTCTATTTTTGAAAACAAAATTATGGACTTTTAAGTTTAAATGATCAAGGCCACACTGTGATGCTTATTTAGGTGATTCCCTCCTGTTAAATATTTGGTTTTTTATGTATCAGTTTGCATTTTTATCTTGTTTTGTTATTTCCTGCCCATATTTTAAACCAATTTACATGCATAGGAATTGCCATGTTGGATATGATCACTCCCTACTTGGTCAGTGGGACTCAGCAGCCTGTCTCCCTAGACCCTGGAACCAGTGTCTTGGCCCTCCTGAGCCCCCATGTGCTAAGGCACTTTCCCCCCAGAGTCCACTTGCTTGAATGAGCTCTGATTTCCTAGGTACACCCTTCAGGGATAACATGGCAGTAAAATAGTAAGCACAGGTTTAGCAAAGGTGTTGCTTATTTGCAAACACTTTAACTCTCTTATGTTTTTTTAAGAGTACAGATCTATGGAAAAAATTGAATTCTTGAATGCAACCCCACTGGTCTGATTTTACCACCCCTGTGAGTACTGGGTTTGGTCTGAGTCCTGAGGCCAGGCAGTTCTTCTGGCCTTCTGGCCTGATCATCTTTCTTCTGGCATTGGTTGGCCTTCCTTGCTTAGAGAAGTACCCCTTTTAAAGATGACTCTGTCCACTGTTTCCCTGTGTCCTTCACTGAAGGAAGGTCCAGGCTGCAGCCCCCATCAGTGTCTGTGCAGAGACCCATTCAAAGTCAATGGCCCTGCTGTTCCAGTAAGGTGGAGTTGTCTAAGGCCCTTGATGGTTCTATCACTTTCTCAGACATAAATTGTCCACTAGGTGTCAAGCCCCTTCTACAAAAGGGATGTCTGAGCCACAATGAAATTTACAGTGACAAGCACAACACAAAAAAATAGAATTTCCTCACAATTTGACACAGATACACCCCCAAACTGCCACATAGAGGAAATTTCTTCCTAAAATCTGTAAGTCAGTGGCTGACTCGTGGCTGAAACATGAGAGTTTATTCTCCCTTTTATACTTTTTCTCCCAATCCTGTTCATGTAATTATGGATGTTCTCATTATCCAATACATCTTCAGTCTTTTCTGGAATCCTACTGAACCTTTGGCCTCACTGATACCTTCTGGCAATGAATTACCTTTGGGCATTGCACAATCCTCACTGGTGACTGTGACAAAGGGTCCCCTGTTCTTTGCAAACAGCTCTTATTTCAGACCTGACAACCTCACTACACCAAACACATGTCTTGCAGGTTATTTATCCATAAAGGGTAACATGTAAGGTATCTACAGAAAGCTTGTAACTTGTCAAGATTCATAAACATTGCAAGATGTATGTATGGGTAATATTTAAGCAATAATATAACTATATTGAAAGTATGCTTTATGGTCTTGGAGTAAAACTTAGTCACCAGTCAATAATGTGTCTTGGTGATGGCCCATTCAAGCAGGTGGCAATTGTCACCCTACCCTGGTTAGCTAGTGATCTAATTTAAGGCTTAGTTGTCTAGCTCTGCTCCATCCTGTGCTATCATTGGAAAACCATCAGAGTCAACTGCAAACAATCAAAACCATCTGGAGATAAAAAAGGAACATTACAACAGACAGGGGATCACACTGTGTCAAGGTTCCTCCCCCACTCTGAACTCTAGGGTACAGATGTGGGGACCTGCATGAAAACCTCCTAAGCTTACTTTTACCAGCTTAGGTTAAAACTTCCCCAAGGTACAAATTAATTTTATCCTTTGTCCTTAGAATATCCACTGCCACCACCAAACTCTAACTGGGTTTACTGGGAAACATAGTTTGGACACGTCTTACCCCCCAAAATCCTCCCAACCCTTGCACCCCACTTCCTGGGAAAGGTTTGGTAAAAATCCTCACCAATTTGCATAGGTGACCACAGACCCAAACCCTTGGATCTGAGAACAATGAAAAAGCATTCAGTTTTCTTACAAGAAGACTTTTAATAGAAATAGAAGTAGATAGAAGTAAAGGAATCACCTCTGTAAAATCAGGATGGTAGGTACCTTACAGGGTAATTAGATTCAAAACATAGAGAATCCCTCTAGGCAAAACCTTAAGTTACAAAAAAGACACACAGACAGAAATAGTCATTCTATTCAGCACAATTTTTTTCTCAGCCATTTAAAGAAATCATAATCTAACACATACCTAGCTAGATTACTTACTAAAGTTCTAAGACTCCATTCCTGGTCTATCCCCAGCAAAAGCAGCATATAGACAGACACAGACCCTTTGTTTCTCTCCCTCCTCCCAGCTTTTGAAAGTATCTTGTCTCCTCATTGGTCATTTTGGTCAGGTGCCAGTGAGGTTACCTTTAGCTTCTTAACCCTTTACAGGTGAGAGGATTTTTCCTTTGGCCAGGAGGGATTTTAAAGGGGTTTACCCTTCCCTTTATATTTATGACACACTGTCTTTGAATAAAGACAAAAGTCTGTTTCAGTATAACATAGGATGGGGAGAGACCTCCTGTGTCCATTCACTGAGGAAACATCTTGTAGAGCAGGGGTGTTTTCAAGAAAGCTTGGAGTCTCTTTTTTGTAAAGCCAGCCAGCTCTGAAACAGATTGAACTTTGAGGGGGAACCTAATTTATTTGATAGGAAAGGTAACTATTAATAAGTGTAGACCCTAGTTCGTGTTTTATGATTTATTTAGTGTTGTTACCATTTGTTTCCATCACTCTCTCTTGTCTCTAGTTGAATCTCTATTCTTTTTTTATTGCAAGTGCTGTGTGTTACACAGGAGCAGTGATTTCAGGTAAAACTATTATGTTACTATTACTATTACATGCGTTGCTCCTTTGGGGACAGAGGATCTGGGATTTCTGTGAGTAACCAATGACAGGGGCTGGATAGCACAGGGAAATGTTTCACAGGGACATAAGAATGTAACATAAGAACGGCCATACTGAGTCAGACCAGTATGCTGTCTTCCGACAGTGCCAATCACAGGTGCCCCAGAGGGAATGAACAGAACAAGTAATCATCAAGTGATCCATCCCCTGTAGCCCATTCCCAGCTTCTGGCAAACAGAGGCTAGGGACACCATCCCTGCTCATCCTGGCTAATAGCCATTGATGGACCTATCCTCCATGAACTTATCTGGCTCTTTTTTGAACCCTGTTATAGTCTTGGCCTTCACAACATCCTCTAGCAATGAATTCCACAGACTGACTGTGCGTTATGTGAAGAAATACTTCCTTTTGTTTGTTTTAAACCTGCTGCCTATTAATTTCATTTGGTGACCACTAGTTCTTGTGTTAAGAACATAACATAAGTTCTTGTGTTATGAGAAGTAGTATTCAAGATGTGGGCGTACCATGGATTTATATGGGCTCAGGGACTGGGGTTCACCGATTGTTAACCTTCTAGACAAAGACAAGGCTGGCATAGACCAGAAGAGAGCACTTGAGTGGATAACAAGTTGGTTGTGTTAGGGACCATGGGCAAGGCTACCTCTTGCTAGAGGCAGAGTGTAACAACATGAAATCCAAGTCCTGACCATCACTAGCTAACCATCACTATTATTACAACCCATCTACATTTGATATAATCTACAAAGTAGTTGACTTGTGGTTCACTACCTCTTCGAGATCATGGATAAAGTGTTTAAATAAAACTAGCCCAACCCTAGTCTCTGCAACACCCTATGAGACACCTCCCACACCTCAAAATATTGCTGTTTATATTATCCTTTATTTATGTTCCTTTAGTCATTTTTCAGCCCAGGTGACAGGGCCCACATCAAAGCCCATTTGAATTAATTTTTCAATAATGATTTTCTGAAGCACTGTGTTGAGTATTTACTGAGCTATATATTGAAGTTACTTCATTCCTTACAGGTACTGTATACAACTACACAAAATAAAACATTTTAGGTACCAAAAGACTACTTTTTCCCAACTTCTAGATGGTTATTCTCTATTTCTAGGCTGAATTCCAATTATTTTGGGAAATCTCTTCTCAGGGCAAGAAGTATTGCCTGAAGCAATAAAAAACCATGGAAATAAAGCAAGACTGATATGATCTCTACATCGCCTAGAGGCAGGATATATTAAATTTCTTTGTCAAGCAATATAATTTCTACAACTTTTTTTTATATAAATCTTCTCAATGAACGTATATGCCTACTTTCAACTGATCACATTTACCAGCATCTAACAGCATGGTGTTACATTTGGGTTAGCTAAAATCATTCTCATTGTAAATGACTTTAATAAAGATGTGGAACTCTTTCATAGAGAGAGTCTTCCTTTTAATTTTGTTCCACACAACTTCATAAATAATATTACACAACTGACTGTTACATTTTCTTTGGTCCATAAATTGTAGGCGTGAGGTCTGTCTTCTAAATTTGGAGACACAGTCAGACTAGGTCAACCCTAATAAGTTTTCAAACTCTATTTTTGCTCTGGTTTTAAAACAAAAATGCTGATAAAAAAGTGGATGTCTTATAACTTCTCTCAAGCTGGTGATTCTTATCCCTTAATCTTCCAGTTAGAGATAAATCAAGCATGGAATGTCCAGCTTTGACGGTATACTCTAGCAAAGAGAATCTGTTGAATCATACATACCTTGTAGTAATAATAATTTAGAATATAAATCTTTGTGACAGACAATTGTGACATAATCCTCCCCAGAGCTCCATTCCAAGGAACTGGAGTTTAAAGATAATGAAATGGTTTGTGGCTCAACAACCCCATTATGGTCTATGGAGGAAGGATCAGCATGCTGTAGCTTGAGAGCATTATGAGCATTCTCAGTCTAGCGCAGCAATTGTAGCTAATGAGCACATTATTTTTGCCCCCACGTAGAATAGGTCTTTCAGAGTACTGCTTGATCTCCTGTCTGCCTCAGATTTTCTCTCTGAATTCACCCTTCTTGGCAGCAATACAGTAAATTGCAGATATGTTTGTTTTGTGAGCTATGTCTTTATTTTTCTTCCATTTGATTGTGATGCCTGAACATTAATTATGCAAGTGATTTCACATAAGAGCCCTTCATACTAACATTGAAATATCAATTGAATATGCTCTCATTAACATTTATGAAATAAATGTGGTGAACAACTCAGAGTATGGATGTATTTGTGCCGGGGGGAGGAGGAGAGGAGGAGGATTATCACCGGGGAAAAGAGCTAGAGGGGAGCATACAGTTGTTTTCCTAACAAGTGTCTCTAGGCAGAAAGTATGCATTGCATGTATTTGTTCCATCTTTCATTACTTTGTTAACTATACAAGATGAGACTTTCTGCCTTTGTAACAAACAAAAAGTAAGCCTGTAAAACATGCCTTTCAGCAGTGGTGGGCAACCTGCAGCCCGTGGGCCGCACGTGGCCCATCAGGGTAATCTGCGGATGGGCCACCAGACCAGTTGTTTACGTTTTCATGGCCGCCCGCAGCTCCCAGCATGGTTCGCCATGCTCGGCCAGGCCCACACTGCTTCCCGCAGCCCCCATTGGTCAGGAACAGCAAACTGCAGCCACTGGGAGCTGCTGGCGGCCATGAAAATGTAAATGTAAACAAACGGTCTGGTGGCCCTCCAGAGGATTACCCTGACTGGTTGCATGTGGCCTGTGGGCCGCAGATTGCCCACCATTGCCTTACAGTGAGAGACTAAAGAAGTTCTATTACAGCAGAGCACGCAGACAGAGATCATCCAGAGCTGAGATCATCACTCCAGGGTCTCAAATGCTCATGAGTTACCCCAATAAAGTGTAGGCCACCCACTAGCCCTTTGGGCGAATCAAATGATGAAGTGAGCTGTAGCTCACGAAAGCTCATGCTCAAATAAATTGGTTAGTCTCTAAGGTGCCACAAGTACTCCTTTTTCTTTGTAACTAACACGGCTGTTACTCTGAAACCTGTCAAAGGACAACGTTATTAGCCAAAGAGTCTGGTTCTCCAGTTAGGTGTGCATCAAGCAGTCCTAAGGGTCACATGCCAAATAGATTGCACTGCACGTGTGCAGAGAAAGAAGGTAACTATACGTTACAGGACCTGAATAGCTCAAGGATGCCTGTTCCAGCTATCAAACCTTCACCAGTACCCAGCCACTGAGTTCAAATCCAGCCTTAAGTAGACATTGGAAAGAAAAACAAGGAGACATGTGGCTACAATCTGCTTCAGTCAAAAGTTTTGGGTGTTTTTTTTGGGGGGGGGGAGGGGGATATAATCTGGGTACAGTAGACTATTCAGAAGGCACTGAAACTATTTTTGAAATGAAAGTAAATTGCACATGCAAGTGCTTGCTGGAAAGGAAGGGTAATTAGCGGGTGGAAGAGTAGGTGGGAATAGGTGAAGAGAGGCCTGGGGTGCAGCAAGAGGAAGGGCAATTATGGGGAGGGGTATAAATGGTGATGGGTGGGTCAGATCAGATGATGCGGAGGAGTGGAGGCTGCGAGGGGATGGGACACTGGAAGGAGGGCAGGGTGAGTGACAGTGGGACCAGGGGAGAATAGGAGCAGGGGCACCTGACAGCCTCACATTCCCCTCCCTTGCACCAGGATCTGGGAGGCCTCACCCATCTACAGGTGTCTGACCCCTCCTCCTGTAAACCAGGTTCTGGGGGACTTGTTCTTTGGCAGAGTGCACATCCCTTATCCCCTTTTGCTGCCTCTCCACCCCCATGAGAGCCACCATTTGGAGAAGTGAAGCTGAGAACAGAACTATTAAGAGCATGCACTGAAAACCCACTGCTGACACAGGTGGGAGCTGATAACAGGCATACTTGATGCATATCACAGGTTCTCCAGCAGTGAGGAGAGGAGATGGGAACACCCACTGCTATGAATGGAGCAGTTCACATATCTCAGAGCTATTGTGTCAAGCTGTATTCCTCTCCAAGGGATGTTCCCATTTAGCTGAGAATATCATCGAGATGAATGGGCCATTTCACACTTCTCCGAGTCTCTTAGGCTGTAAAGCCCTTTCCCTCCATCCTCTATCCTTCCTAAAAAGTCCCCCTTTCGACACTGTGGTTGTTATGGCCTACCAGGTCCACTCTTTTCAAGGTCTAGACAAGCTTGCTGTTTAAACTTTGACTCTTAAGTGCTCTAAAATCTATAGTTACTCAGATTGCCTTGAAATTTGGTTTGCCTCATGGGGGCACTGGGTAGGTTTAGTGAGCCAAATGTGGGGACATTTGACCAAGGATTTCCCAAGATACAACACTTCCCCTCCCCCAAAAGCCTAGTATTTTATTACATCCAAAGGTTCTACCAACTATTTTTGCACACACCTTCTGAAAAGCTAATAGCCTAATGGGATGGGAAGGGAAAGGTGAGCTGGTAAGAGGGCTCTATATTGTAGGCAATTGCAGGGGAAAGGAGCTTGACAGTCATTGGTCTTATCTCACATTTTTAAAGTTCCTATAAACACCAGGTAAGAAGACTGTAAAGCTCTTGGGACATAGCCCATGTCTGAGATTTTTCTCACCAGTCCTGCTAGCAACTACACATTCCAAACATTTTAAAACAGAGTTATCCCAATTCCATTGTAAAAAAGTGTACAGAGGGGTCACTTAGGTATCACATAACAACTATGTTGTCTAGTAGAGTGAACAGTGGACTGGGGCTTAGAAAACCTGGGCTCTAGTCCTGGGTCAGCCACTGGTCTGTGGGGTGACTTTGACCAAGTCACTTGATCTCTCTATTCCTCAGTTTACCCATCTGTATAGTGGGGATAATGATGTTTCCATTACCTGGCCACAGTAGCATCTGAGCTGCACATCTACACAATAATTACAACTGCCTAAATCATAATGACAGGTTTCAGAGTAACAGCCCTGTTAGTCTGTATTCGCAAAAAGAAAAGGAGTACTTGTGGCACCTTAGAGACTAACCAATTTATTTGAGCATAAGCTTTCGTGAGCTACAGCTCACTTCATCGGATGCATACTGTGGAAAATACAGAAGATGTTTGTTTTTATACACACAAACCATGAAAAAATGGGTGTTTATCACTACAAAAGGTTTTCTCCCCCCCCCCCCCTTGCTGGTAATAGCTTATCTAAAGTGATCACTCTCCTTACAATGTGTATGATAATCAAGGTGGGCCATTTCCAGCACAAATCCAGGGTTTAACAAGAACGTCTGAGGAATAGTGGGGGGGGGAGGAATAAGCAAGGGGAAATAGGTTACTTTTTATAATGACTCAACCATTCCCAGTCTCTATTCAAGCCTAAATTAATTGTATCCAATTTGCAAATTAATTCCAATTCAGCAGTCTCTTGTTGGAGTCTGTTTTCGAATTTTTTTTGTCGAAGGATAGTAACTTTGAGATCAGAAATCGAGTGACCAGAGAGATTGAAGTGTTCTCCGACTGGTTTTTGAATGTTATAATTCTTGACATCTGATTTGTGTCCATTTATTCTTTTACGTAGGGACTGTCCAGTTTGCCCAATGTACATGGTATACTTCCCCCCACACTGTTCCTCAGACGTTCTTGTTAAACCCTGGATTTGTGCTGGAAATGGCCCACCTTGATTATCATACACATTGTAAGGAGTGTGATCACTTTAGATAAGCTATTATCAGCAGGAGAGTGGGGGAGGGGAGGCCACAAAACCTTTTGCAGTGATAAACACCCATTTTTTCATGGTTTGTGTGTATAAAAACATCTTCTGTATTTTCCACAGTATGCATCCGATGAAGTGAGCTGTAGCTCACAAAAGCTTATGCTCAAATAAATTGGTTAGTCTCTAAGGTGCCACAAGTCCTCCTTTTCTAACTGCCTAAATGACTGCTAACTGCTACCAACACCATTTCTCTTTTTGTTAAAAAAACTAAGAAATCCAATGACAAAAAACTTTGTTAATGCAGAGCTACAGTTGCCCAGCGGTATCTCGTGCCCTTCTATAGAATGTCATGGTGAGCAAAACTCAAATTTGTGAAAACAATGAAACACCAAGTTCAGCTACACACCCATGCACCCTAGGGTGACCAGATAGCAAGTGTGAAAAATTGGGACAGGGGGTGGGGGGTACTAGGAGCCCATATAATAAAAGCCCCAAATATTGGGACTGTCCCTATAAAATCAGGATATCTGGTCACCCTAATGCAACCTAGAATACTCTGCTCTTTTTGAGCAATGCCCCAACACACCCACAAAACATACTTGCATTCTGCCTTTGCATGCATTGAACAGGAACTACCTGCACCTGCTTTGCATTCAAACACTTACCCTACAGCACAGCAAGAACACCACCTCTGCTACATTTTACAACCTCTTCAACCCCTTTTACAAACTCTTCATCCCTATGCACATGGTGCTATCTAATACTGTACTTTCACTATATTCCGTTAAACACACAGACCACACTCATCTCCCACCTAACTGCTGACTATCCTGATGACAAGAAGACCCTCTGTCCTGCTAGTGATACAACCTGCACAATGCCGCACTGAAATGAGGGATACTGAATCTCTCAAGGCACACATTCATCTCTTTCCTTTGATCACACAAAGAGAGGTCAGGGAGAGGGGCTCGTATACATCCCCAAAAGGGCCACAGCACCCCAGATTGCCTCACATCATAATCACAGCTCTTCCAACCTGCTAGAACTAATTCATCCACTATTCAATACAGCTACTGCAATCAATACATTCAATTCAGTGAATGCAGCTGGAGGAAATGCAGATAATTCCCAGTGGCTGTTGTCCCTTCCGGGGGAGCAGTATTATGGTTGCTTCCACGTGTATCTTAACTCTGTATTTCCTGGTTTTCGCAACTTTGAGTTTTGATTACCTTGACATTCTGAAAGCGGAACGAGATATTACTCCCCTGCCCCTAGGGAACCACAACTCTATGTTAATGTAGTTTTTTGCTAGTTAATCTATTTAGTTTATCAAAGAGGTGACTTGATCATAGTCTAAAAAGGGAAAAGTTATATGATATTAGAGGGTTCTTTCATCTGGAAGACAAATGTATAACAAGGTTCAATAGATGGAAGTTAAAGTTAGAAAAATTCAAAGTGGAAATAAGTGGTGGGAAGCAACCATTGGTACAGCTTACAAAGGCATGTGGTATTGTATTAACTGTGTTGTAATAAATGGACCCAGAGAACAAAAGGTGTTTACATGACTCCATAATTGTATATTACAAGGGTAAGGACTCTGAAGTACAGAGCCCTCAGCCTCCTCAGTACCGTGGCAAACACCATGAAACATCTTTTTAACTTGTATTAAAGATACAGAAAAGAAGAAAAAAAAAACAGAGCACTTGAAATATATTAGGTAAGGCTTCCATTTTAATAATATCCTTTATTCTCCTTTCTCCTTAAATTGTGAAGAGATTTTAGAAGAAAAAAAATCTTGTTTGACAGTCTTTTAGGTGGTATTAAAAATGATAATAACCTTCCTTTTGGGGGAAAAGAAAATTAGTTGAGATGGGCTGGAGCTGTTATTGTTAAAGTTTGATCCCATTTCCTAGAAGCCAAAACAAGACAAGCACACACACACAAAGGAGAGAAAAGAACAGGAAAGATAGAATATACAGAAAGACATGTACTTTCACTTGTAACCTCACTGCTGAAAAAACACGGCCATGGCACACAGTTTTATCAGTCACTCCCAGACCTGGCAAACTTGTACCAGCATTGGGCTTTTTAGGGCATTGCTTTTAGCTGCCTCTTTCTTGTCACAGGCTTACAACAGTGTTGCAAAATATACAGTCTAGGCCAGCTGAGCCTTATTAGACAGAAGGAAATAAGGAGAGGGATAGGAAAGAGAAGGAATAAGATGGTGAAGGAAAAGGAGATATGGGGGAAAGGAAGAGGCAAGAGCATGAACCAGTGTCACATCCCAGAGGGTGTTTGGGATTTAGCCATAACCAGGGCAAGGTGGCTAAGTCATCTGAGACCCTGTTTCAAGCCCAGTCTGGTCAGGACATCTCTCAGGATCAGGCCAATAAAGGCCTAATGGTGTTATGGTGGTTCCGTAGGTCCCAGCAGGAGCAGCAGACATGATCGTGAAGCTCATTTCTTCTGTTTCAACCATCTCCCAGCCAGCAGTGGCTGTCAGACAGCCCTTAATCCCCCCACATCTTTTTTTAAGGACCCCAAAAAGGGAGTGCTAGGTAGAATAGCCCATCCTCTCATTATTTTGTCCAACAATTAGGCCTAACTTTTGACACACCCAATTTTGGTCTATTGATTTCTAGACCTACACTTCTCTTGTTTACCAGGCCTGAATTTATCACAGTCCTTAAATTATAACTGTAGGCCTTTTTGTTTGGATTAACCAAGTCTTTCTGTCTCCCTTTTGAACCCTTTCCAATCAACATTTATTGTTATAGGTTATTGTGATATTTTATTATTTTTACTCACTTCTCAAATTTGAGCTCACAATAAATCTGTAAGCCCATATGATGGGGTGTCACCCCACACAAGCACTGAGTGGGTTAATGTGTGTCAGGAAGGACTAATTAAACTTAGAGATGGTGCACCTGAGGTGAACCAGTGTGTGATGCTGACAGAGCAGGTGCCAGCTCATAACAAGGTCCCTAGATTTCACTGAACACTGACAAATGCACAGCTGGAAATCAGTCTGGCTCACTTGTGTGTTAGTATTGTTAAAATAGATATCAGTGTGACGGGTTCCCCCCAGGGTGACACCTGGAACTGAGGTACCACTGAGCCGCCCTGACCCACCAGTCTGGGCTCCCTCTCACACTGTGCTGCTGTGACAAGTGGCAGGCTTGCTCCTTCACCCAATTTACCTCTCAGGGCCAGTGTGGGGAGTACACCCCAACCCAGGGATCATCTATCACAAAGGCAGGCTTGCCTGGGTGACAACACAGACTGGAGACTCCATGTGAAGGCTGTTATAGTGCTTGAGGAGTTCACATCTGATACTGGTTTGGTGAAATCTAATTGTAGAACACACAATCAGCTTGGGTGACCTGGTTTGTTACAGTCTGCCCTGAGGTTGGCACTCATGTTCATGGGCAATTCCAGACAGCTTGACACAGGGATTGATAAGGCCTAACAGCTGATGAAGCTCAGCTGGGGAAGGAGCTGGGCTGGGATTATATAGCCAGGAAGTGAGAGAAGGAAAGGGCTACAGGCACATGGTCTGTAGTCACTCTTTAGAGGGAAAGGGAGTTGGCCAAGGACAATGAGGAGAGCCAGGGGAAGGATACACCCTAGGGTGCTGCCTGGACTGGGGAGACTTAAAAGACTTACAAGAGGCCAGAGGTCAATTAGCCATTAGGAGCAGAGGAAGTTCCAATATAAACTTATAGATTAGAGAGATGGGGTAGGAAGGAGCCCAGGAAACAGCAACAGGATCTGAAGCTGAGCAGACCTAAATTGCTAGTCATAGGGTCCCTGAGCTGGAACCCAGAATAACAGGTGGGCCCAGATTCCCCTACTGGCCACTGGGAAATGGCACAGGAACTAGAGGTGGAACAGAAGATCATCTGAGGTAACATCAGCCAGCTTCTTTGGTGAGACTTTGTTGCCCTAGAAGGGAGGGAATTATATAGTGAACCAATAGGAGGCTGAGTCATGAAGAGGGAGAACCCAGAGTCACACAGAGTGGGGGTTGGGGGGAACCACAGCATGAGCAACTGACAGAAGGGGGCACCAGCCGGGGTCAGAGCTAATTCCCAGACCCAGCCACAAGGAGGTGCACCTACAGTGAGGGAACCCCTTTAGAACCCAATTATTACAACAGTCTTAATCACTCAGAGTCTTTAAATGAAGATTGAATGTGTTTCTTTAAGATAGTCTCTACCTCAACTACAAGTTGTTGGACAACAATATATTCATGCATCATTAGGACATTTATTTCTGCTACTAGCTCTAGCAAAAACATATAACACTATATATTAAAGCTTTGGAGAAGACCATCCTGCTGTAACAGTTTGGTCCACAACAATAGTTTCACTATGGTTTACACTGAAATCTCTGAATACCACATCGTAGGCAGTGATGCCTGTCAATCTAGGGCTTAATCGAACAACCTCATTCATATAAGTAGTCCCATTTACTTAAACGAGACTCTATGGGTGAGTGAGAATTACTAGCATGAGTGACAGTTGCGAGCATTGGCCTTTTTTCTGTGTGTAAAGGATGATGTCCATACATATACAGTATGCTTACCAGGCAGTTTTATAATTTTCTGATCAATCATGTCATAACAATGGTACTGAAAAAGAGGTTTCTGGTCTAGGACACTTCCATTATCTCAAGCAGGAGAGTCTAATTTATCATAACTCTGTATTTTATGTCAGCATGTGTTTGGGAATAACAACAAAGCTGTACATTTGCATATTTGCAAGATGGAAAATGCAGATACCCTTATTGTTGTCTTGTTGCCAGTTATTAAATGAATATGTTCTTCTCACTATGGACAGCAATGCGGTAATCCAAGGCTAAGCCTAGTACTGACATTTATCAGATACCTATATCACTATCAAGTGCTGCAACAAAAGCAGCAGTGAATAGTATTGGGTTTAGAATTCCTCAGCTATGTGCCTATTGTTCCTTCCTACTTATCCCCTATTCCTTAAATGAGGCCTTGGGGTCATGTCCTCATACTGCTTCCTGCCACATCTGTAAACATGCAATTGCCCAGTCATTGCACTCTGCCAGGTCACTGGAAGAGAATTTGTGCACAAGCTGCTGGCATCACAGGAGATATTTCATGTTTTCAGGCTTTCTGCCACAGTCATGAGTATTGGGACAGTGATGTAGGCCCAGTTGAACATCACATCTCCAGACCAACCAACTCCAGTGCAGAGTCGATTAAGACAACACCATATACTCTGGAGTTGATCTGCACTGGGTGGAAGGTGCTTGACTGGTGGGAGCCAAAGTACCCTGGATACAGAGTCATTCTCTATTCTAATCAATCCCTGTTCATATTTATCTTTGATATGTTGCATCAAATTCAGAAGCTATTCATTACATGACCAACCTGTTCATTGATCAGAAGTGGTCTGATAATTTGTATAAGGCAATACAACAGTAGTCACTCAAACAATTTTAAAATATCACACAAGAGAGAGAGGTCAAAAATTGTTTGGGTTGGATGGTTCCTTACCAGGCTTCAAAAGGGCCACTACCTTGGCTTGTCACCGGATTTTCAGTATCTTGAGCTAGATGAGACAAATCTTAAACATACTCAAGAGTCCCTTCCATTTATGTAGGCTGAAATTTTTGATCTGTTCAGTTCAGATGTTATCTAAGCCTACTGCTTTCCCTATTTTCAGGATATTGATGCCCGAATCCAATCCTTCATGGAGAAGGCACTTTAAGATCTAGATTGCTGGATGTATCCAGAGGTATTTTCCGAAGTGATGACTAGTTGGTAGTGGTAGTCCACTTATCCTTCCCATGTAGTAGCATTTGGTGGGCAATCTGATTACCCAGATGTTGAAATATCAGAGTTGGAGAGTCTACATATGGTCTACTATGTTTTTTTGCTGTTAAGTGTAATATCCACAGATTCTATTAAGTTCTCCCAGGATTTTAGGTGTTCTTTAGAAATTTCCAACAGTAGATGTTCACCAGCAGCTATTGTGTCATCACCAAAGGGGTCTGCTTGGAATTTTTGCCTGGATGTCTCATACAGTATGGCTGTTCGGGGAGTTAGGCCAAGGTTATATTCCCTCTGACATCCACAAGATATGTTTCACCTAGTAGACAGATGCACAGCATCGACAAAGCAGCCATATTTCTTGATATCAGTGCAATAGGTCTGACAGCTGTGTCAAGATCTTTGGCGAATGCCAGCTAGTTTGCTTTGTTGAAGTTGAACTTCATTCTGACACCATGATACAAAAGATACCAGTGCTTACCTCAATTCCCATTGGGTGGTGGTATGCACTCGGAATTAGGTCTAGCACCAATTTTCTACACATGTGAGCTAATGTAGTACTAACAAAGCTTAGGTCAGGCTTATACACATGCTTCCACTGGCCACTGTTAAAAGAACTAGGGAGCTGCAGGCTCAGCTGATGAGCAACTGCCAAGTTTCTATCATCTTTGCTCTCTGTATAGCCCCCTTGACTGTTATGGCTGTTGAAATCACCAATTAATGTGTGGTACTCTTCATTGTCATACAGGTGGGTCGATGAAATTGAATAGTATCTCTGGTGGCTTCTAGATGGAAATTATGGAGATCTTATCCTTCTCAGCGGTGAGAAGCTTGATATTATTCTCTTCCATTTTTTAGATGGATACAATCCTGATACCTGCCTTAACAATAAAGTGCTGCCAAATTGACTGTCTCTCCACAGCCAACATCATTCCTAATGTCCTGGGTCATTTGTCCTGTAATCCTGAGTGTATCTCCTGTAGGTAGAGAACATGGCACTGGTATTTTGTGTAAGTATCAGCAATAATTTCCTGTTTAGGAGCTGACAGTCCTACAACATTTATGGAGAGAACAGTCAGTGTGGGCCCAAAGAGGACCCTTGGATTCACATTCTTACCATTGACATCTTCCTTTGTTTTGTAGCATCGCAGTAATAAGAAATGGGAAAGTGATAGTACAAGTTGTTTAGCAGGATTCACAACCTTTAAGGCTGCTTATTCATAGATTACCAATTAGAGATAGGTTTCAGAGTAGCAGCCATGTTAGACTGTATCTGCAAAAAGAAAAGGAGTACTTGTGGCACCTCAGAGACTAACAAATTTATTTGAGCATAAGCTTTCGCTTATGGTGTCACAAGTACTCCTTTTCTTTTTCCAATTAGAGATATACTCTGTCAAGGGAGGCCCTTAGCTTGCACAAAAACTGCACTTGCAAAAGCTGACCTGCAATTGCACTTGAATTCAAATGGAATAACTGTGCATGTGAAGGATTAGTTTTTTATATGCACCATTGCAGAAGCTGTCTGTACAGTCAAGTGCCTGGGCTCCTGCCTTTTGAAAGTTTGAACCCTACAGTCTGAATTTAAAAAAATACCTTAAAAATTCAATAATAATTTTCATATAACTCTACACTGGTCAGGATTTTGGTGCACATATATTGAGATACAAAGGTAGATTTACATTTAGACGAAACCTTCATTGTTAACATGAATAGATCTATATTAAATAATAAGACCCTGATTTGGCAAAGTTCCTTAAACAGGTTCCTAAATTTAAGCATGTGAGCCATTCCATGTATGTTAGATTAAGGACAAGAACAAAGGAAAAATACATCTCCATGAGGAAAAAAAATAACCCAGAGTGTCTCTCTCATTGTATAAAATCCTCTGCCCCCCCCACAGCACAGCACCTAACTGACCGGTGGAGAGAATCCTTACATTTGAAGGTAGAGTACTCAGAGAAAAGAAAAATAATGGCCCTGATTCTCAGTCCTCTCACTTACAATCAAAGAGCTGTAAATCAAAGTATGCATGAGATGCTTATTTTTGCACTAACATGTTCCACTCAATGAACCAGCCTGTGGCTCTGTCTCATACAGGCCAGTCGACGAGGAGGAGGAGGGGCGCAAAGGGGGCAATTGCCCAGGGGCCCAGGCAATTTAAAAGGTCCTGGAGGCCCCTGGTCGCTGCCAGCGCAGCAGGGCTAAGGCAGGCTTCCTGCACCCTCACTCCACTGCTCCATGCCACTCCCAGAAGAGGCTGATGTCCCTGTGGCCCCTGGGGAAAGGGGTCTCCACACGCTGCCCCCACCCTTAGCGTTGACTCTGCAGTGCCCATTGGCTGGGAACTGTGGCCAATGGGCGCTGTGGGAGCAGTGTCTGCGGGCAGCAGTGCACGGAGACTCCCTCAGCCCCCCACCTAGGAGCCACTGCCAGTCTCTTTCAGGAGCCGCTCGAGGTAAGCGCTCATCCCCTGACCCCCTCTTGCACCCCAACCCTCTGCCCCAGCCTAGAGCCTGCATCCTGCGCCCAATATCCCTCCCAGAGCCCACACCCCCACCACACCCAGGGGCCTGGAATTGCGGTTGGTGGGACTGGTCTCATACACTGAAAATATTACGTGTATCCTCTTGCACTCTCTTCCTTATGGGGCACATGGCCCTAACTAAGGGGTAGAGCACAGCAGAGCTGGTCAAAAAATTAAAACAAAATATACTGAAAATTGTTAAAGTTGTCTCCACATCACGGGATTTGAAACGGACTCCGTTTTCATTTTCCTATTTTTTCCATGAAATTCTTTAATTGACTTTTTCCCCCCAGATGTATTTGTTTACAGAAAATGGACTTCCAGGAAGTGGTCGACCAAGAAACCTTGGTTTTGGTAAACAAAATTTTTCGCTAATTATTTTGAAGAGAACAGATAAACATTTCAATAAAAAAAGTCACAAAAAGGTTGGAAGTCAACGCTTTGCAGATTTCTTGTTTTCATTAAAAGGCCATTTTTGACAAAAAGATTTTTTTTCAAATTTTGGCAGGCTCTAGTGCAGAGCACGCGTGCACACGCGCATGTGCACAAACCGTGCCTCAGAAAGCAAATTCCTTCTCCCAGCTCTTTGCTGCGCATGGGCATCTTTCCCACGGTGATTCTAGGGGACCCCATGGACTGATGCAGGGTGAGACAGATCCATGGACTTGTCTTCTTTCTTGCTGTTTCTGCCTTGTCATTGTGCCTCAAGAGATAATACAAGAAAGCCCTTCCTGTCCCTTAAACAGGAATGCAAGAGGATAGAAGGGTCTTGTAGCCTTCTTTCTATCTGCACTAGGGCCAGATACAATATTTGGCATTCAAAAAGCAGTAAAGAGAAAAGTGTATCCATTTGGCTCACCCCAGAGCCTGCACAGTCTGCAAACGGTGACAAATCAATAGCTTTTCCTCTCTAAATAACTTTAACCTAAGATAGCGCCAAAACAGAAGAATTGGAGTAAGTGGTCCTTTGGTGTGAAATATGTTCCTTTTCTATGGCAAAATGCCCTCTTTTGGGGATCAGTTTGTCTATTTCCAGTTTGTAGTAATGGCTCAGACCCAGTTGAAAATGGTATTTCATGTTTTCAACAATATTTTATGTTTATCACAAGCTAAATATGAGTCAACAGTGTAAACATCTTTCTGGGATGTATTAGCAGGAGTACTGTAAGCAAGACACGGGAAGTAATTCTTCCACTCTACTTCGCGCTTAGTAATTTTTCCACTCTACTTCGCGTATTATTAACTGAAGTACTGTGTCCAGTTCTGGGTGTCACATTTCAGGAAAGATGTGGACAAATTGGAGAAAGTCCAGAGAAGAGCAATACAAATGATTAAAGGTCTAAAAAACATGACCTATGAGGGAAGATTCAAAAAATGGGTTTGTTTAATGTGGAGAAGAGAAGACTGAGGGGGGACATAATAACAGTTTTTAAGTACATAAAAGGTTGTTACAAGGAGAGGGGGGAATAGTTTTCTTCATAACCTCTGAGGATAGGACAAGAAGCTATGGGAGCAAGAGAGGTTTAGGTTGGACATTAGGAAAAACTTTCTAACTGTCAGAGTGGTTAAGCACTGGAATAAATTGCCTAGGGAAGCGATGGAATCTCCATCACTGGGGATTTTTAAGAGCAGGTTGGACAAATACCTGTCAGGGACGGTCTAGATAATACTTAATCCTGCCTTGAGTGCAGGGAACTGGACTAGATGACCTCCCTTCCAGTTCTGTGATTCTGTGATTCTATGTATGGGCACTTTCAGAGATTAACATTGATGTGTCGCAGCCAGAATAACATTTAATTTGAAACTGCTTATATGAGCTCTTCCTGGTGAATCTGATGGAAGATTTTAGGCCTAAATGCTTAAATCTGGTTCTGTAGGATTTCTCCCTTGACTTTGGAAGCTCTCTTTGGGCTTGAAAGGGTTGAGAATTTTTTTCTAAAAGAAAAACAGAAAAGCCTACTTCACAAGGAAGACCGGTCAAGCTCTCACATCTCTAGATAAAAGACAATTGTACGTCCAGGAATAATTACACTATATGCATGCAAATTGCTAATCTTCTACTGAACTATAATGGCCTGTGCAATGGGGTAAGAAGCTCTGAAACTAGCCAACAGCATGACAGCCTACACTGATTAAACTTTCATAGCAGATTTATGTGATTTACTATAATAAAGGCTTGGGTTACATTATTCAAACCTGATCTTATATTTTCTTTTCCTGTGTAATTGATCCATGCTAATGTGTCTTATTAAAGTCAAATGATTTTGAAACTAGAACAAAGGAATATAGGAATATAGAAATCGCCATTGACCATTTGTCCATCTAGTCCCGTATCTTGTCTCTCACATTGGCCTGTTCAAGATCCATAAAAAGGAGGAGCAAGAACCCCATAACGGACAATTATGGAATAACTTGTCATCAGTTCAAAGATTTAAGGGCAGAAGGAAAGAAGCCTAGTGCCATATCTAACAAGATTCTTCAGCCTCAGCCAATAAACTTTAAAATAGTTACAAAAGAACTATATGTTAATAAACTAGAAGGGAAGAAATGCTATATAAAGAATATCAAACTGTTACCCCCTTGCAAGTGGGATAGGGAGGTGGATTTTAAAGAAATTGCAGGTAATTTAACAGATATAAATGGTCATACTTCATAAATAACGATCTGGCTGGATGGCCTCTCCTACAAGAGGAATAATAGACAACTAAATAAAACCAAGGAGGACACCCCCTAACACATCCAGAATGCTATTGACAGAGCTTGTGAACTGACAGAAGTAACGCAAGTCCACCCAGTCACTGACAATGAAAAGAGCAGGAATGGCAAACTCAGGATCTGTGCTGGATCTACACAGAAGGAACTCTTTTGAGAATGAAAAGTGACCATGTGACTAACAAACCATCAAAGTTCACAAATAACAGTTATTGGCAGATGTCCAATAAAAAGCAGAATAACCCTCTCATCCGTCAATTGAGTTCAGGTTGTCTGCCCTGAACTGCATCCTAGATGTTGTTATTTGTGTGTTTTGTTAATTAGTTGTATTGATTTGTTGGAATTATAGCTAACAGTGGAGGATATTATGATATCATGTGATATTAAAATTATGATATATTATATTGAACAAAATTATAACATTAGTCACTGGAGTCCTGCCATGTAATAGCGGCATAACAATGTGTAAACCCTAATCCATGTCATGTGGCTGGAGGCAGGAAAAAAACAGTTACTCACCTTCTCATAACTGTTGTTCTTCGAGATGTAATGTTCATGTCCATTCCAATCAGGTGTGTGCGTGCCATGTGCATGCCAGCTGGAAGATTTTTCCCTTAGCAGCATCCGTAGGGTTGGCCTGGGCACCCCCTGGAGTCGTGCCTTCATGGCTTCCAATAGAGAGCCCTGCCAATCCCCAACCCACTCAGTTCCTTCTTGCCGGCTGCTCCGACAGAGGTGTAGGAGGGTGGGCATTGGCATGGACATGAACATGAACAATGCATCTCGAAGAACAACAGTTATGAGAAGGTGAGTAACCATTCTTTCTTTGAGTGCTTGTTCATGTCCATTCCAATCCAGTGACTCAAAAGCCAAAGTTCAGGAGGTGTGGTCGGAGTCATCCACTGATTGGAGCATACTCGTCCGAAGGCCGCATCGTCTCTGGCCTGTTGAGTGATTGCATAGTGAGTCGTGAAAGTGTGTATCGAGGACCACATTGCCGCTCTGCAGATTTCCTGTGTGGGGACCTGTGCCAGGAATGCTGCTGAGGAAGCCTGAGCCCTGGTGGAGCGTGTGGTGATTGCTCGAGCGGGCACCTTCGCCAAGTCATAACACTCCTGAAAGCATGACGTGATCCAGGGAAGACTACAAATAACTGGATGGACTTTCATAATGGCTTTGTTCTCTCGATATAGAAGGTTAGTGCCCTGAGGACATCCAATGAGTAAAGCCTCTGCTTCCGGCTGCAGGAATGCAGCTTAGGACAGAATACTGGGAGGAAGATGTCCTGGTTGATGTGAAATGGGAGACAACCTTAGAGAGAAAAGCAGGGTGAGGCCTGAGCTGAATCTTGTCTTTATGGAACACAGTGTAAGGGGGTTCTGATGTAAGGGCCCTGAGCTCCGACACTCTCCTATCGCCACCAGAAACGCCACCTTGCATGAAAAGTAAAGCAGGAAGCACATCGGCAGTGGCTCAAATGGTGGGCTCGTAAGTCTGGAAAGGACTAGGTTAAGGTCCCAAGCTGGGATAGGCTGTTGTACTTGCAGGTATAGTCTGTTGAGACCTTTAAGGAAATGGCTGACCATCAGGTTCACGAAGACTGAGCGGCCATCTGCGCCTGGATGGAAGGCGGAGATGGTGGCTAAGTGGACCCTTATTGATGACATGGATAGTGCCTGTTGCTTAAGAATGAGGAGGTAGTCCAGTATGAATGGCACCAAGGCGAGCACTGGTGACTGACAGTGCTGCTCCGACCAGACAGAGAAACTCTTCTACTTGGCAAGGTACGTTGCCATTCTGGAGGGCTTTCTACTGCCAAGTAGAACTTGCGTGACTTGATCAGAACAGGACAGCTCCATGGAGTTTAGCCTGTTATCCTCCAGACCTGGGGCCAGCGACATCCCTGCCACCACTTCATCTGGGGAGGATGAGGAGGAGAGGTCTGCCAGTGGACCCTGCTCACTCCCTTCAGCACCCCATGGGTCTCACGGCATGCCATATTCCACAACTTGCGATACTGGGACCACTGGGGGCAGAAATATCGGTGCTGAAGCAGATGCTGAAGTTGCTGGTTCCGGCGATGCAGATATCATCGACGCTGGTGGAATCGAAGCTGTAGCCACCGGTGGTACCGCTGATGGGAGGGTTGGTGCCAGAGCTGAGGGGGCAACAGCGGTGCTGGTGCTTCTGTTGGCAGTGCCGCTGCAAGCGGTGCCAGCATTGCCTGCAGGTGGGGCGAAGGACGCCGAGGACGAATGAAGGGAAAACAGTGAATGTATTGTTTCTTGACTTTAGCAAAGCTTCGACACAGTCTCCCACAGTATGCTTGTCAGCAAGTTAAAGAACTATGGGCTGGATGAATGCACTATAAGGTGGGTAGAAAGTTGGCTAGATTGTTGGGCTCAACAGGTAGTGATCAATGGCTCCATGTCTTGTTGGCAGCCGGTATCAAGTGGAATGCCCCAAGGGTTGGTCCTGGGGCCGGTTTTGTTCAATATCTTCATAAATGATCTGGAGGATGGTGTGGATTGCACCCTCAGCAAATTTTTGGATGATACTAAACTAGGAGTGGTAGATACGGTGGCAGGTAGGGATAGGATACAGAGGGACCTAGACAAATTGGAGGATTGGGCCAAAAGAAATCTGATGAGGTTCAACAAGGATAAGTGCAGGGTCCTGCACTTAGGACAGAAGAATCCCATGCACCGCTGCAGACTAGGGACTGAATGGCTAGGCAGCAGTTCTGCGGAAAAGGACCTATGGATGACAGTGGACGAGAAGCTGGATATGAGTCAACAGTGTGCCCTTGTTGCCAAGAAGGCCAATGGCATTTTGGGATGTATAAGTAGGGGCATAGCCAGCAGATCGAGGGACGTGATCATTCCCCTCTATTCGACATTGGTGAGGCCTCATCTGGAGTACTGTGTCCAGTTTTGGGTCCCACACTACAAGAAGGATGTGGATAAATTGGAAAGAGTCCAGCGAAGGGCAACAAAAATGATTAGGGCTCTGGAACACATGACTTATGAGAAGAGGCTGAGGGAACTGGGATTGTTTAGTCTGCAGAAGAGAAGAATGAGGGGGGATTTGATAGATGCTTTCAACTACCTGAGAGGTGGTTCCAAAGAGGATGGTTCTAGACTATTCTCAGTGGTAGAAGATGACAGGACAAGGAGTAATGGTCTCAAGTTGCAGTGGGGGAGGTTTAGGTTGGATATTAGGAAAAACTTTTTCACTAGGAGGGTGGTGAAACACTGGAATGTGTTACCTAGGGAGGTGGTAGAATCTCCTTCCTTAGAAGTTTTTAAGGTCAGGCTTGACAAAGCTCTGGCTGGGATTATTTAATTGGGGATTGGTCCTGCTTTGAGCAGGGGGTTGGACTAGATGACCTCCTGAGGTCCCTTCCAACCCTGATATTCTATGATTCTATGACACCAACACTGACCTAAATCTTGGGCACTGGACCTGTCCCTGGCAATACGCCCAGGGTGTCCAAAAGGGCCACTGTGATGAAGGCTGTCACTGTGGAGGCCATGGTGCCGGGCTGGGCTGGTGGTCACGGCATTGTAAATAAGAAGTAGGTAGTATTATGTCCTGTAAATGTAAACAAACTTGTTTGTCTTCGCAATTAGCTGAACAAGAAATAGGACTGAATGGACTTGTTGGCTCTAAGGTTTTACATTGTTTTGGTTTTTTTGAGGGCAGTTATGTAACAAAAAAAAATCTACATTTGTAAGCTGCACTTTCATGATAAAGAGATTGCACTTCAGTACTTGTATGAGGTGAATTGAAAAATACTATTTCTTGGTTTATCATTTTTGCAGTGAAAGTATTTGTAATAAAAATAATAATATAAGGTGAGCACTGTACACTTTGTATTTTGTGCTCTAATTGAAATCAATATATTTGAAAATTAGAAAAACATCCAAAAATATTTAATAAATTTCAATTGGTATTCTATAGTTTAACAGTGCGATTAAAAGTGTGATTAATCACGATTAATTTTTTTGAGCTAATCATGTGGGTTAACTGTGATTAATTGACAGCTCTATAGGGAAGGTCTTGTCGTGGATCAGTAACTGGTTAAAAAGTAGAAAACAAAGTGTAGGAATAAATGGTCAGTTTTCACAATGGAGTAAGGTAAATAGCCGGGTCCCCCAAGGGTCTGTACTGGGACAAGTTCTGTTCAACATATTCATAAATGATTTGGAAAAATGGGGTAAACAGTAAGGTAGCAAAGTTTGCAGACAATATTAATTTACTCAAATGGTTAAGTCCAAAGCTGACTGTAAAGAGTTACAAAGGGATCTCACAAAACTTGGTGACTGGGCAAGAAAGTGGCAAATGAAATTTAATGTTGGTAAATGCAAAGTAATGCACGTTGGAAAAAATAATCCCAACTATACATACAAAATGATGGGGTCTAAATTAGTTGCTACCACTCAGGAAAGTCACTGGTTTCAGAGTAACAGCCGTGTTAGTCTGTATTCACAAAAAGAAAAGGATGAAGTGATGAAGTGAGCTGTAGCTCACGAAAGCTCATTCTCACATAAATTGGTTAGTCTCTAAGGTGCCACAAGTACTCCTTTTCTTCTTGAAGTCACTGTGGATAGTTCTCTGAAAACATCTGCTTAGTGTGCAGTGGCAGTCAAAAAAGCCAACAGAATCTTCGGAGCTAATAGGAAAGGGATAGCTAATAAGACAGAAAATACCATAATGCCATTATATAAATCCATGGTATGCTTGAATATTGTTTTCAGTTCTGGTCACCCCATCTCAAAAAAGATATACTGGAATTGGAAGAGAAAGGCAATAAAAATGATTAGGAGTATGAAACAGCTTCCATGTGAGGAGAGATTAAAAAGACTACGATTCTTCAGTTTAGAAAAAAGAGACAATTAAGGGGGAATATGATAGAGGTCTATAACATTATGAACAGTTTTCAGAGTAGCAGCCGTGTTAGTCTGTATTCGCAAAAAGAAAAGGAGTACTAGTGGCACCTTAGAGACTAACCAATTTCTTTGAGCAAGTGAGCTGTAGCTCACGAAAGCTTATGCTCAAATAAATTGGTTAGCCTCTAAGGTGCCACTAGTCCTCCTTTTCTTATTATGAACAGTGTGGAGAGAATGGATAGTGAAGTATTATTTATCTTTTACATAACACAAGAACCGGGTTTCATCCAATGAAATTAATAGTGGGCAGGTTTAAAACAAAAATAAGGAAGTACTTCTTCACACAAGTCACAGTCAATATAGGAACACATTGCTAGAGGATGTTGTAAAGTATAACTGGGTTCAAATAGAATTAAATAAATTCATGAAGAATAGGTCCAGCAATAGCTATTAGCCAAGGCAGTCAGAGATGTAACCACATTCTCTGGTGTCCATAAACCTCTGACTGCCAGAAGCTGGGACTCAATGACAGGGGTGGATCACTTGATAATTGCCCTTTTCTGTTCATTCCCTCTGAAGTGTTTGGCACAGGCCACTGTCAGAAAATAGGACACTGGGCTAGATGGACAACTGAACTGACCCAGTATGGCCGTTCTTATTTTCTTCAGTACCTTTATAACATTATATTGGATGAATACTAGGAGTGTTGCTACAAATTAAATCAGTTTTTATCTAAATATATATATATGACGTGCCTAGTGTCTGAGAGTGGTATATTTCTCCAGCTGAGCCTTATAAAACAGCTTAGGTTGAAAGAGGGATCCTAAAACAAGCAACATAACTAACATAGTGAAATTCTTAGTAAAAAAGGGGGAAAGCTTGAAGTGGTATACAGCGTTTACAGTTTTGTCTCAGCACCCCCACTATAAAAATTGTTCCAACACCCCTATTGTCTAATCATCACGGAGGCCTATCAAAACCTAATGAGCCATTGTGGGACATCACAATAAAAAGAATTTGTTAATTGCCCCTTTACACCCATGAAGAGGCTATGTGCAAAAGGGTTCATCCCCTCAGCTTGAATTCTGGAAGAAGGAAATCAAAACATCTGACAAGAAATTTTTTCATCTCTGTTTTGCTGTTTGGACTCTCACATGGCTGGAGCTATGGAACAGAAGCAGAGATCTCTAGGGTCAATCTGGGTTAGCCCTAAAAGACATTCAGAGTTGACAGATTATTACAACTCTGTCACCTTGTAAAACCATAGACTGTAACTCATGTGTGTATAGATATTTGCCTGCTTTAACCTTGTAATAACTCATTTATTTTTCCTAGTTAATAAATCTTTAGTTAGTTTACTACAGGATTAGTTACAAGTGTTGTCTTTGGTGTGAGATCTAGGGTACAAATTGAACTAGGGCAAGTGACTGGTATCTTGGGACTGGGAGGAAGCTGAATATTTTGTGATCTTTGGTATATAGCAACCAATTATAACTAAGTTCAGCTTGCCTGGATGGCAAGATACCTGGAATGCCCAGGGGGACTGTCTGTGACTCCATAGTAAGAATGTTATACTGCTTTAGGTGTTCACACTTATTACTGGGTTGGTGAACTTTGTAATTATAGCACATACAACCAAGTTTGGGCTCTCCGCCTTGCTTCTTGAAAAGTCTGAACTTGGCACTCCTAGTCAGGAACCACTCCAGACAGTGTGACTACAGGGTTTTAAAGTAAGAAATGTGTGAGGAGAAGAAAAATTTGGAGATTCAAGAGAAGGAAAGTTTCCTAAACTAGAAGGTGTCAGGTTTCTTGTGGAAGGATTATGGCTATTCCAGCCAAAACTCACCGGTATTAACAGAATTTTAACAGATCATACATATTGTGTTGCTTATTGAAGCTAATAGAAAAATCCCAAATGTCTTCTATGGGTTTTTTTAAAAAAATGCATTTAATTTGAAGTTTCCTGTGAAAATGTTGAAATTTAAAAAAATCTTTTAGATTTTGGTAAAAAATTTCCATTTTTGAAAACCCTCCAAAATATATCTGAGAAGTCAGTTTTTGTTGAGAAGTTGGAAAACTTCAACCAAAATGGAAAAAGCATTTTTTCATCAAAAAACCTTTCAACAGAAAGTGTTGACCTGCTCTGTTGCTTATTATAATAATCATTGATTTTGGCTATCATTAAATACTTCTCATCCATCACCCTAATTTAGGATTTTTTAAAAATCTAGACTATATTGTTTAAGGTCAAAAGGTCACAAGAAAAAGCAGACAGATGTGTATAATCTTTTTAAAGAGACCAGCATAATTGGTCAAAATTAATGAAAAATCTGCTGATAAACGATTACATAAGAAGTGCCTCCCTGCCGCCTCGTGAGATGTGCTACACAGGGATACTTTTTAAAAAGTGCAATGACTACATGAAAGTACAGAATACTAGCTTTTTTTTTTTCTTTTTTTTTCCCAGTGCAAAAGGAGGAGAAGGGAGAGTACTTATGGGGCAGGGAAAAACTATCTAGAAAATCCCACCACATGAGAAGATTTTTTTAAATTATCATTATTACCATTTTAAGATTGTAAATGTTGGAATGTAAAACCAACACACTGGGCTTGATCCTGTCCCTGCTAAAGTCAATGGGAATTTTGCTCTTGACTTCTGTGAGAACAGAATTAGGCTCACAAACTGCATTGGTTCTCACAATAGAATTGGGTGCCATCAGTGTTTAAAATGATTGAAAACAATAATAAAATACTAATAAACCAAACAGAAGGTGTGAATGTTTTAAAGATTTTTTTCATCTTACAAAGAAACCTAAAACCTTTCAGATTTCACCAGCTGTATGAGAGATGAGTGTTAGATAAATTGTAATAGTGGATATTTGAAAGGAAGGAGTTACTTCAAGGAGGAGGAAATGAAATAAAAGCTCTGAAGGGTCATGGGATTTGGAAATAGTTATTTAATTTTACTTCAGCAACTATATGAAACTAAAATGTACTACTTCTTTAAATCCCCGTAGGATGTATTATTTGTTTTGCTAAGCAGTGAGTATCACCAAAAGCTTTCTCTCCAGTGTCAAAATGTCAGGAAATTAATGTAATATATTCAAAGGAAAGGAGTACTTGTGGCACCTTAGAGACTAACCAGTTTATTTGAGCATAAGCTTTTGTGAGCTACATGCTCAAATAAATTGGTTAGTCTCTAAGGTGCCACAAGTACTCCTTTTCTTTTTGCGAATACAGACTAACATGGCTGTTACTCTGAAACCTATATTCAAAGGGTTATTCTGAGTATAGGCAGATTTTTAAAATTGGTTCATCGGAAGTTAACACTGCTTCAGCTATTTTGTGGCCAGAATAAAAATGCAGATCTACTTCTAAATAAAATACAGTAAGCTAGTATTCTGTACAAAATGTCTTGTAGCAAAAGATTTGATAAAGGCCCCAGAAAAATGGTGCTGAGTTGTCTCTGTTTGAGTTTATCTGTCTATCTCTAATATACAAAGCCACATTTATTACTTTATCTTGCTCAATATTTCATTTTGTGCTTTGTTAAAATGAAGTATTTTTATCTTAAAAGTTGGGTGTATATTAAACTAATCACTTCTTACAGCACTTTCTTTTTTCTGAAGATACCCAGAATCCACCTGAAACGTATAGTCTTAGTCATACTTTAAATATGTATAAGAACTAGGCCCAGTGAAGATCTATTTCCTAACAATGATGTGAACTGGGTTAAAAACTTGTAAAAGGCTGCACCTGGCAGTGCTCAAGCCCTGAGCATGGTTCACCACTAGCTGCTGACCTGCAAGAGGGAAAGATGAAGCATGTACAAGAACTACTCCTCAACAGCCTTGTGCTGGCCATCAGTGGCATAAAGCACCAGTTTTGAGACTTGAGCCGGAGTCCACTGAAGTGAATGGAAAACTCATGTTTAAGATACATCTAAGAACTCTACACCACCAGGATGTCCCCCAGTTTTGGTCTTTCCCAGTTTAGCCCCTCACACAATTTAGAGTAAGAGGCTTGCTGAAACTGGGTACAGCCTAACCGGTACAGGATACGGACTGAGAAAGAGTCACGGTTTTCTACTGGGGGGTTGGGTTACAGGAAGTAAATTAATTCTTTAAAATGAAAACCTGCTGTTTCCATACTAGATTGTAATAAAAATAATTGGGCTCATTTAACAATGGTTTAGTTGAGTTTTTTTATGATTTTTTCCTCTCTCTTGACACTCTTCCCATTTTTCTCTGATAAACTTGCTTTTAATAAAAATAATGGGAAATTGGACCTGGTGATTAACGGAGGCGGAAATTACTACTGGGCACCTTGGGATACTCTTGGAGATAAAGACTTTCTTTGCTGTTATCAAGAGCTGTTATGGTGTAAGGCATGTGGCTCTGAAATGGGAAATGTGGGTCCTATCCTAGAAGATACTAGCTGCTTCCAGTCAAGCACCTTAAAAATCAGAGTTCTAGACATGCAACACTCCAGAATGGCCTTTTGCTGTAATCTCCGACTATTGCCTATTGTTGCTGCAGCTGTCCGCAGTCAGTTTAGTATTCTCTATCAGTTCAGTCATTTTCATTCGTATCCCATTTTCCTAAATTGTAATGGTTTATTCCTTTATATTCTATACATTATAGGCGTATTTAGGCACACATAAAGAGCTCTGGTACCTGTTGCACTCTAATTGGTGCATTACACATGCACTACACATGGACACTACACATGCACACTGAATCTTTTTGTGCACACCAACAGGGTTTACACGGACCAATTAGTGCACAACACATTAGTGTGCTTTTAGAAATCACACCCGCAGAGTATGTATTGCTGCTCTGTGTAGACATGCCCTTAGGTTAATAGTTTGCTGTGGTCTCGACTCTGTTTGCATACTTGACAAATGGCTATTTTCTCATTGAATAACAAGCACATTGCTAACCTAACTCTTACATGGTAGATCTCCAGCAAAAAAACTAGAAAAAAATCACATATTCTGTATGTAAGAGTTATTTACTTTAAATTTTTAATTTTTATTGACTACTATCAGCCATTCATCTTTTATTGTCTTTTCTTCTGAAATACACCATGAATTTAACTCCATGTGAGCTATTGTTTAAATATAGTAGTTTGGCAGTGGCAGGATATGGATCTTATTAATGTGAGGGCAGAAGAAAGAGCCATGTGTTATTAAAGAAACTCATAAAACTACACAAAAATTTCAAAGCTAAAGAGCATTCTATGACTTTTTGTACTGCTAAAATATGAGCACATCAGAAAGCCAGAAGTGAGGAAAGCTGAGCACCTGAACACTAACGATAGTATCAGCTGCAAGTACCTGATATGTCACATCTCCCAAAGCAGGAGTCCAGAGTTGTACAGATGAAGAGCCCACTTATTTTAGGAACTCTGGTCATTTCCTTACTTATTTTCATTACTGCTTTTGTTAGTCATTGAAAAGCATTATTTGATTTGTCTCCACATTTTTCATCCTTCCCCTACCCAAGGCTCCACAAGTCAACAATTAACCAAGGAAGTTTTCACAGGACTGCTACTCATCCCATCAGTGCTACAACCAACTCAGTCACAAGGTTTTCTGTAGTGATACCATTGTTGCCCTCATCTCCTGTGACTAAGTGCACTGTCTCTGCAGTATTCCTAGTCCTTGGCATGCGATTCTGGACCTGTGAACCAAGTCTAGGGGTTCTAGTATGCAAAAGTGTAGTAAGGTCACCCAGGTTGGGTGTAGACCACTTACCATTGCTAGCAATCTGCATCTTCTTTGTGTAGGCATGGAGAAGGAGGGACTTGGAACACGCTGAATTCACAGACCAAACTATGGAGTACTGAAAGGAAGACTTATGGTCTGGGCATTTCCTCCTTCTTTTGTTCCATGGTGATCTGGAAGAGAAGGCTGAGCGCCAGGGCCTGAGAAACTGGGTGCTTCAGCATGACATGCCTGACTTCAGCAAAGCCAGGAAACAATCTAGGGAACATGCCTTCAGATTGACCACCGCCTTGATGATTGACAGTGGAGTCAGGGGACACATAGTCTGCATTAGTGGGAATTACAGCTGGTGAAAAAAAAATGTTAGTAGAACAATTTTCCATTGAAAAATGCAGCTTTGTTGAAATCAAAACTTTTACAGGAACATGATGATTTTGGTGAAATTTTCGATGGAACATTCTATTTTGCAATATTGCAACATTCTATTTTGACTTTTTCATTTACATTCATTTTGTTGTGACTTTTATGCTAAATAAAATATGAATATTAACATTATGTATGTACTATATAAGTCAAAATGAAACATTTCAACACTATTGAAACAAAATGTTTTGATGGTTCCAAATTGAAATTATTCAGAACGTTGTTTGTCAGGAAATATCAAAATTTTCGCTTTTCATTTGGATTTGGAATGACATTTTATCCAAATGGTGGAATTTCCCACAGAATGCACATTCCAGTTCTTTACCAGCTGTATGGGCAGCTGTGTCTCATGTATTTGTCTGCCACCAGAGTTGGAATGGGTAAACTTAATCTATCTAGTTAAATGCTGATTTATCATGCAGTCATCCAAAGAGATCACTTGGTTAAACAGACAAAGTAGCTATTCTAGCACAGCCATAATCTTTGCAAATAGCACCACTAAGTGGAACATAGTGGTGCCCCATGTGCCAACAGCTGAATATTCACTCTGTCTATATGACGATGAACACAAACTTTCTAGGAGATCTCAATTTTTTCACAAGTAACAGCAGACATGAATCTTATTTATGCTAAGGCCATTTTACACCACTTGGACAACATGCAGAGAGTTTAAATTGGGAGGAAATTACATTTACACACTGTGACAAAGTTCCTGCTCTACCTTGGCGGGTCTTGCGCTTCTTGGCGGATTTGTTCGCCTTGGAGCTTCACGGCAGCCCTCAGCTTGGCCGTTTTTCTGAACCCACAGTCCAGGTCGACTCCTCCTGTGTCTGACCAGGAGTTGGGGGGATCTGGGGGGAACCCGGGCCCGCCCTCTACTCCAGGTTCCAGCCCAGGGCCCTGTGGAATGCAGTTGTCTAGAGTGCCTCCTGGAACAGCTGTGCGACAGCTACAACTCCATGGGTTACTTCCCCATGGTCTCCTCCCAACACCTTCTTTATCCTCACCATAGGACCTTCCTCCTGGTGTCTGATAATGCTTGTACACCTCAGTCCTCCAACAGTCCATGTTCTCACTCCTAGCGCCTCTTGCTCCCAGCTCCTCACACACACACCTCAAACTGAAGTGAGCTCCTTTTTAAAACCCAGGTGCCCTGATTAGCCTGCCTTAATTGATTCTAGCAGCTTCTTGATTGGCTGCAGGTGTTCTAATCAGCCTGTCTTAATTGTCTCCAGAAGGTTCCTGATTGTTCCGGAACCTTCCCTGTTCCCTTACCCAGGGAAAAGGGACCTCCTTCGCTTGCTGCTCAGCTATTTGCTTTCTATTCTCTCCTAAAGCCCCCTGGCCTGGATTTTTCTTACTTTTTGACCCTGCCTTAGTTCCCCCCCCGACCTGACCAGACGCTTTTTCTTCGTTTTGTTTTTTTTTTTGCTGTTTTTTTGCTGCTGTTCAAGTGCTGGTCGGTTGCCAGCTTGCTGCCAGCCCCCCACACGCCTGCTCTCAGACGCCGCTTTTGCCCCAGCTGAAATCCCCGGAGGAGGGGGGGAGGACTGCCAACCCGCTACCCGGAGGAGGGGAGTGGAAGCCTCCAGACCCAGCCGTTTTGCTGTTATTTCTAAACTTGTACCGAGCTAGGAAGATTCTTCTTATCTCTGCAACATTCTTGGCCTGCTGAAAGCCTCATTACAAAGCCGGAAGAGAAGATAGCCGACAGAAAAAATCACCCAGGGAAGCTATTAACCATCGGGGAGGGGGCCGTAAGACTGAATAATTTTTGAACTGTACTCTCGTGTGGGGGGAGTTTGACTGTGTTTTAATTGTGTTTGTAGGGGTACAGGGGGTGTGACACGGAGCTGCCCCCCGATCCATCGGTGCCCCTCCGAACACTACTACGACCGTCACGGCCCCCCCGCCGTCCGTCCCTGCTGGCAACTTGCCATCTGCCTTTGGATTCAGCTGTTTACTTTGAATTTTGCCGTTCGGACCAGACACTACAGCCGACCAAACGAGACTCTTTGGGCAAACGTGTGTTGGGCCACGTCCCACCCACCCCCTCACCCCGGACTGTTTACCCCACAGTTTGCCCCTGTTACCGGACCCCAATTCCTGTTTTCCTCCCCCGTCCAGTCCGACCCCTTTGGCACGCCTCCCCCCCCAACCCCCGCCTGCAGCCCAGCAGGGAGGAGTGGTTAATGTGCTCCCCCGCCTTCTGGTATCTCCCCGTCTCTCCCTGCTCACAATGACGGGGAATGAGAGGGGTGAGGCCCCTCTAACAACCTCAGTTGCCCCTCCCCCACCTCCCCCCTGCCCAACCCCCAAGCCCTCCCCCCCACGATTGCTGTCAAAACACCTGCCACTGCCCCCGCTGGGGCATCGGCAGTAGGAGACACCGGGGCAACTACTGCCGCTGCTACGTCCACCGACCCCCCAGATTCTAGGAACCCCCCCCAGTTGGCCGGAAAGGCCAGGGGGTGAAGAAAGGAAAGGGCCCCGCTAAAACCACCAGGCCCTCCATGGCAGGGGCTCCCCCCACCGCTGTGGCCTCATCACCGACCATGGCATCCCTCCCCGCTGTTCCCTCCACCAGCTCTGTGAGCGTCCCTCCCCCGGCTCCCAGGACGTATGCCCGGGCGGCGGCAGGCCCCCCCCGCCTGCCACCTCGTCATCTCGCCCACCCACCGCCTCCGCTACCATCAATAGCGGCCGGGGCCCCTTTCCCACCATGGCCAGGAAGCATGGCGTCCGTTGCCTCCTGGTCCCCGCCTCGCCCCACGTGGAGACATATGTGCAGGCACTGACGAGGGTGGTAGGACCCACGGCTATCGTGGCGGCCTCCAAAATGTACGGGAAGGCCGTCTTTTTCTTAGCATTGGAGGCTGCCGCCCAGGAGGCGGTGGAGAGGGGCCTGGCGGTGGGGGGGGGGTGTTTGTCCCCCTGGAGCCGCTAGAGGACCTGGGCGTTCACCTCGTCCTCACCTCCGTCCCTCCCTTTCTACCCAGTGCCACCCTGTTACCCTCTCTCTCCACCCTGGGGAAACTTGTTTCTGTCATCAGCCCTCTCCCGTTGGGCTGCAAGGACCCCACCCTCCATCACGTCCTCTTGTTCCGCCGGCAAGTGCAACTTCTACCGCTGCCGGCGACGCGTGACGGAGAGGCGCTCGAGGGGTCCTTCCTAGTCCCCTACCAGGGAGCCCGCTATCGGGTCTTTTACTCCACGGGAGAAGTCCGGTGCTACCTCTGCCACTCAGCGGGGCATGTCCGAAGAGGCTGCCCTTTGACCCAGCGGGGAGGAGCACCCGAGACCCCCGAGACCCAGCAGGACGTCGGCTCCGTCGTTGCCGATGCCCCTGGCCGCCCGGCACCTGAAACCGCCTCTCCTCCTGCTCGATCCACCGCTGCTCCTGTCTGGGCCCAAGAGACACCTCCCCTACAATGCCCAGACAAGCGAGGGAGCCCCACCCTTGCTATCAACAATCCAGCAGAGCCTATGGAGGAGGGTGCAGCAAAGCTATTACCGGATATAGGAGAGGGCCCGCCCCAAGGAGAACCCCCCGCCCCCCATGCTGCCTCACTGTTACCCCCCCGAACCCCTGAACCATCACTTCTGCCCCCCGACACGACCCCTGCTAACCAACCCCCAGACGACACTATGGAGGGCTGGACCCTAGTCCAGGGGAAGCGAGGCAAGCGGAAGGCTCGAGCTCTGCTGCACCCATCCGATGCGGAGGCCCCCCGGAAGACCAGGAAGGGAGGAACTGATACTGAGCCTTCCGCTATGCCCACGAGTCAGATCCATCCGCCGGTGTCAGGAGGGGAAGACAGAATGGCATTGGAAGGTAGAATCTCCCCTCCACGGGAGACCCTCCCCTCCGAGACCCCTGAGGAAGCCCCTTCTACCCGAACACCACCTGAACCCCCCGCGAACCCCGAAGCGACCGTCGAGGCGGGCCCCAGAGGAGGAGCCCCCGGGGTAGCAGAAGACGACCTCTCCTCCATTTATGAGGAGATTGAGGCCCTAGGTTTGACCCCGGTCACCCAGAGAGAGGATGATCTACTGCCAGCTGGCCTCAATCTGGGCAACCTCACCCCAGTCCCCCTTTCCCCATGCTCCCTCCCCCTAACCACCTTCCCGGGCGGGCACCCTACAGAAGGTGGTCCACCACCTGATGCCATGGCCGCCAAATCCACCACAGAGCCTGCACCTAGCATCACTGGGAGCCTCCTCCCCCACCCCTCAACCCTCGAATCTGCTCAGGAGGCACCACTTTTCAGCTGCTTGCCTCCCGAAGCCCAGAGCCTCGCCTCTGCCCCCGCCCCCACCCCTGTCCTTGCCCAATCCACCTCCTCCTGCAATGCTATTGCCGCCCCTGAGGTTATTTCTTTCCCGTTTTTTGCGGATTCCCCCCAGGGAGCAGCCTTTGCATTTTCCTGCCGCGACCCACTAGGAGCTGCAATTTTCCCTCCGCCATCCCCTTCTACCCCAAGGCGTGAGATGGACCTAATAACTTTAGCCTGTCAGACGCCCTATCGGTGGTCCACACCCTGCCTGCCAACCTCAGCGGACCACGAGGCTGCACCAAGAGCCCCACCAGGGAATAACCCAGAAATCACAACCCCACCCCCCCATGAGCTGCGAAACGCATTGCGGGAGTTTTTAGAAAACATCCGTGGCTCCCGCAACAGGGTACAGCTGGCTCTCCAGCTATGGGGGGACTTTGATCAACTCCTCCAGGCCACAAGGGCCCTTATAAAGGAGGGTAGAGGGAAAGGAAGGCATGGTGCTGTGGCCTACGGGCGGGCCTGCAGCTTCTGTGATGATTTACTCACTTACGGGATGGGTCACAGATTGCTGCGCGACCCGCCGGGGGCCGTGAACACCCCCGCCAATAAGGAACCCCCACTCCCCCAGCCCTCCTCATGACACCTCTTATTATCGCAACTTTGAAAACCAGGGGCTGTAGGATGGCTCTCCGCAGGTCCCAGGTGCTCTCTTACCTTCGGGAAGGGGGGTACTCTGTGGTTTTCCTGCAGGAGACCCATACGGATCCGACCACCAAGGACAGCTGGAGTGGGGAGATGGGGTCTACTTCAGCCACTTCACGATTCGACAAACTGGAGTGGCGACCCTGTTCTCCCCCAACCTATGGCCCGAGGTGCTAGGGGTCACTGAGGCCGTGCCAGGCCACCTGCTGCATCTCCGAATCCGTATGGAGGGGCTCGTGGTCAACTTTGTTAATATCTATGCCCCGACGAGCCCGAAACGACCACAATTCTATCAGCAGGTGTCCGACTTCCTCGGCACCCTAGATTCTCACGAGTGCCTAGTCCTGGGAGGGGACTTTAACACCACCTCAAGGAACGGGACCGCTCAGGGGCCGAGCTGAGCCCGGCCGCTGCGAACATTCTCCAAGAAATAGTCGAACATCACTCCCTAGTAGACGTCTGGCGTGACCACCACCCAGATGACACTTCCACGTTCACCTTTGTCCGGGTGGAGGCCCATCGGTCACACCACTCTCGTTTGGACTGTATTTATTTATCCCGTTTCCATCTTTCACAGGCCCACTCCTCCAACATTCGGCCGGCCCCATTTTCCGACCATCATCTAGCCAACATAACAACCTCCCTCCGTGCAGAGAGGCCGGGGCCGGCGTATTGGCACTTTAACAACAGCCTGTTGGAGGATGAGGACTTCATGACGTCCTTCTGGGAGTTTTGGCTGGCCTGGCGAGAGCAGCGGCGTGCCTTTCCCTCAGCGCGGCAATGGTGGGATCTAGGGAAGGTGCGCGCCAAGCTCTTCTGCTGTGACTACACCCGGGGCACCAACCGACGGAGAAATGCAGCGATAGAGCAGTTGGAACGGGAGGTCTTAGAGATGGAGAGGCGTCTGGCCACTAGCCCCGAGGACCCGTTCCTCTGCGGAGCGTCCCGGGAAAAGCGGGAGGAGCTCCGGGCCCTCGAGGACCATCGGGCCCGAGATGCCTTTGTTCAATCCCGCATCCGCCTCCTTCGGGAGATGGATCGCAGCTCCCATTTCTTCTATGCCCTGGAGAAAACGAGGGGGGCCAAGAAACACGTCACCTGCCTTCTAGCAGAAGACGGCGCCCCCCTCATGGATCCGGTGGAGATGTGTGGGAGGGCCCGTGACTTCTACACAAGCCTTTTCTCCCCAGATCCGACCGATCCTGGCGCTTGCAGGGTGCTCTGGGAGGAACTCCCCACGGTCAGCGTGGGCGACTGAGACCGGCTAGAGCTGCCTCTCACCCTGGCCGAGTTCTCGGAAGCCCTCCGTCGCATGCCTACCAATAAATCTCCGGGCATGGACGGGCTGACTGTGGAGTTCTACCGCGCATTCTGGGACACCCTTGGCCCAGACCTAGCCACTGCCTGGGCTGACTCTTTGCAGAGCGGGGTCCTCCCTCTTTCGTGCAGGCGAGCGGTGCTCACCTTGTTACCGAAGAAGGGGGACCTCCGCGATTTACGAAACTGGCGTCCCGTCTCACTCCTTAGCATGGACTACAAAATCGTAGCGAAAGCAATCTCGCTGTGGCTAGGGTCCGTGATGGCGGACGTGATCCACCCAGACTAGACCTATACTGTCCCAGGTCACAGCATTTTTGACAACCTATTTCTAGTCCAAGACCTTTTGGAGCTCAGGCGTAGAGACGGTCTGTCGTTCGCCCTCCTGTCTCTCGATCAGGAGAAGGCGTTAGATAGAGTAGACCATGGGTACCTCCTGAACACTCTGCGGGCGTTTGGATTCGGACCTCAGTTTGTGAGTTTTCTCTGCGTGCTGTATGCCTCCGCGGAGTGTCTGGTTAGGCTCAACTGGACCCTGACCGAACCGGTCAGCTTCGGGCGAGGAGTGCAGCAGGGGTGCCCCCTCTCGGGCCAGCTGTACGCTCTGGCGATCGAGCCCTTCCTCTGTCTCCTCCACAGGAGGTTGATGGGGTTGGTGCTGCGGGAGCCGGAGCTGCGGCTGGTCCTGTCGGCGTACGCCGATGACGTGCTCCTCGTGGTCCAGGACCCAGGGGACTTGGCGCGGGTGGAGGCTTGCCAGACCATCTATTCGGCAGCCTCCTCTGCCCGAGTCAACTGGGTCAAGAGCTCTGGCTTGGCGGTGGGGGACTGGCGGCAGGTGAGCTCCCTCCCACCTGCGCTTCAGACCATCTGGTGGAGCGCGGGTCCACTGCTTTACCTAGGCGTTTACCTTTCTGCCACGCACCCTTCTCCACCGGAGAACTGGCAAAATTTAGAAGGCGGGGTGATAGAGCGGCTCCGGAAATGGACGAGGCTACTCCAATGTCTCTCCCTCCGAGGGAGAGCACTGGTGCTTAACCAACTAGTCCTGTCCACGCTCTGGTACCGGCTCAACACCCTGGTCCCGGCCCCGGGTTTCCTGACCAACCTCCGGACATCGATTCTAGAGTTCTTTTGGTCAGGAATGCACTGGGCCCCTGTTGGGGTTCTTCATCTACCCCTGAAGGAAGGAGGGCAGGGCCTGAAGTGTCTGCACACTCAGGTCCATGTCTTCCGCCTCCAGGCCCTGCAGAGGCTACTTTATAGTGCAGGTAGTTCGACGTGGAGCATATTGACGCACGCCATCCTGCACCGCTTCCAAGGGCTCCGATACGACTGGCAGCTCTTTTATCTTTGTCCGAGAGGTTTTCCACGAGACCTCTCCAGGCTGCCGGTCTTCTACCAGGACCTCCTCCAGACCTGGAAACTGTTTTCAACGGCCAGGTCCGTGGCGGCCACCATGGGAGCAGATCTCCTCACGGAGCCCCTGCTAAACAACCCCCAGCTCCGTGTGCAGGCGGCGGAGTCCAGCTCGGTGCGCCAGAGTTTGGTCCTGGCGGAAGTCACGAGAGTCGGAGACCTCCTGGACTATGACCGGGGAGACTGGCTGGATCCCGTGATGCTCGCTCGGCGCATGGGGCTCTCCAGACCTCATACCCCCCGGCGCGTACTTCAGGAGGTGAAGGCTGCCTTGACGCCCGCTGCTCGGGCTTATCTCAACCGAGCCCTGCGCGAGGGCGCACCCCGCCCACCCTCTATCCCAGGCCCGCCGGACCTTTCAATTGGGCCCCTACCCCGTATATCCCAACAAACCCCTCACCCTTTCACTGCGAGCCGGCTGCATGAACTGCAGCCGGTCAGCTTCCAAATCGCGCCACGGAAATATCTATACACGCTCACACTTCACACCCTTCATGCCCACACCCTGGTGTCCCACCCCGATACAAAGTGGTAGGACCTCCTGCCACCTTTAGAGGGTGAGCAACCCCAGTGGGCCAGCCTGTATTCCACCTTGGTCCCGAGGCCCGTCAGGGACATTGGTTGGCGGCTCCTTCACGGAGCTGTGAGCATGGGTGTGTTTTTGAAACGGTTCACCCCCATCCCGGATACTTGCCCTTTTTGCAATGTGAGGGAAACCCTGGCGCACGTATAGTTGGAGTGTGGCAGGCTGCAGCCCCTTTTCCAGCTCCTTACAAATATTTTATTACGCTTTTGGCTACACTTTTCCCCTCACCTTTTTATCTACACACTCCCCATCCGTGGCCCCACAAAATCGCGAGATCTCCTGGTTAACCTCCTCCTAGCCCTAGCTAAAACAGCCATTTATAAAACCAGAGAGGTTCTCTGCTCGGTGACCCCGTCCGGTTCCCTCCGTCTGACCCTTTGATTGAGGGGAAGAGTGAGAGACCCCAGCCCCAGCCTTTGCCGCTGTGGATACCATCATTACTGTCACCTAGGAGGGGTCCTATCACATGTGGTGTACACCCCCCCACCCCCAAACCGCCCATCCCGCAGCCGTGCCCATCTTGTCGGACACTCTCAGGAGAGGAATAATCGGGGACACTGGGCGTGGCACTAGGTAACTCGAGGGGGTGGAAGACCATGAGTGTCGAGGAAGCCCCCCCGCTCTAGGCCACCAGGTAACTCAGGAGGGTGGAAGACCATGAGTGTCGAGGAAGCCCCCCCGCTCTGGGCCCAGGCTAGCCTGAACTCTTCTCCTTCCTGAAGGCTGCTGTGTTATACCTTGTGTTTGCTCTTGTTGCATAGTTTTGCTTTATCCTTTTTGGTGATTCCTTGTAAGTGTTACACAAATAAAATTCTTTTCTGCTTCAAAAAAAAAAAAATTACTCTCCTATAGCCATCTGGCCCGACCCTGTCACAAAACATAAAGAAACCTTTGAGTAAATGAGAATCAGGCCCATCTGGCATCACTGCTCGACATGCATTTATCAAATTCTGACAGTTTCTTCATGTTAAACAGCAAAGTAAGTCTCAAATCAAAAGACTTTTATATTCCAAAATACTTCTCTACATATGTAGAAAATTTGACAGAACATGAAGCTCCTTCACAGAAGACATTTGAAAAGTGAGGCTGGCTCTCACACTAAAATCATACTCATAGTAAATTATTCATATGTGATAAACCTTGATATTACAGCTCAGACATCTTCTGTTGTGAACAGCAATGAAAGCGATTTCCGACAGAGACAAGCTTATCATAGCTCCTACTAATCAGGCTCTCCTTGACAGAGCTGGTAAAGTGGCTGAATGTATGAAACAAGGATCCTGGTTCACGTTTCAGTTGTGGTAAGGTGCCAAATGGGCACTCAAGCAAGCCAGCCAATGGATGGGGGAAATCTGCTAACTAGTTAAGTGTATTCTAGAGTCTAACCACCAGCTGGAAAACACAATTAGTCTCCTGAGAGGCACACAAACCAATAAGCAAAAATGAAAAAAAAAAATCCCAAAATTATTTTTTTCTATTGCCTTGAATAGCTGTTACCCATGTATACATGGGAGAAGGTGCAAACAGAGCAGACATATTTAGGAATTGTCCAGATGGCTTCAGCATGAGAATAGACATGTAACGCTTCTGCCAGGCCAAGTTGATAGCAGCAAGGGCTGGGTTCAGTACACAGGGGCTCCCTCTCATCAAAGCAAATGCAAAACTGGCTCGAGCCCCCACCCAGTGACCTGGGAAAATCTTACACACCCCCTGGGCACCTCAAAGAGGCAATACTTCCCCTCTCGCAAGCACAGTCTCGGTGTAGTAGAGAATCTTTAATAACATGAGGTAAACAACATCAGCATTAAATTGGGGAAACACCACAACTAGTGTTCATTAACCAAACCATGAGCAAAGACCCACCCCAGAAAACTGGGCCACATCCTTTCCCTTGGGTTCTTGAGTCCCAGAACCCAAACGTCTCTTGAGTCCAGCAATCCACAAATCACCCAAAGTCCAAAAAAGTCCAGCCCCAGAGTTCAAAAGTTCATCTGCAGAGTGTTACTCCCCAGTCTGGCTAAAATGTGCCTGTGTGTGGGGGAAAGAGGTAAGGGGCACCTTACATGTCCTGAAGCTGACTGCCCCACAGGGCTCTGCTCCAGCACGACCGGCTCTGCTCTGCACAGCTCACCGTCTCACAAACAGCTCTGCTCAGCGTCTCATGAACACACCGCTGTCTCACAAACGGCTCCGCTCAGCTCACCGTCTCACGAACAGCTCTGCTCACCTCACCGTCTCACGAACACTCCACCAGCCTATCCACAAACAGCACCGCTGCACTCTAGATCTTCCGGCTCCCCACTACTTGACACAGTGCTCAGTGATTTCATCTCTCAGTGATTTCAGCTCATAGTAGTGGGAGCCTTAGTGCTGGTGCACCATAAGGCCAAAGTGAATGCAGCACAGTACCTGTAGCAAGACTCTTAATAGACCCAAAATTAGCTCTGACATTCCACAGTGGAGAGAGACAGAGGTGCAATTGGTGCTTCAGGCCCTTACAAGGTGAGCCCACACCACCAGGTACTAATACCTGTCTCAAGTCTCTCTCAATTCACAGAGTTTTGGAACCCATGTCCCTTGCCTAGCGAGTGCTACTCAGTTGATGGTGAGTCCCTCCAGCATAACAAAAGGCCAAGTACAGTTCCAAGCACAGTTCCCATAATCAGGGTAATAACAATTTATTCTTCCCGCCCCAATAACAGAGACACTGGGGATCCCACAACAGCCAAAGTGACCATTTGGGCAGTTATGGCCTCATTCTAGGCGGGGTGGGTGTGCCTATGCAAATGAGATCAGCCCCTGAAGTTCTTTTCCACAACTTGCCACACCTCACCACCAGATGTCAGGGTGGAGCCCATCCTGACTCTGCTTACATCCACAATAAAGAATGAACATGTTAAGAAACAAGAGATTAGAACTGAACAAATGACAGGGAATGGGAAATTGTGAACATTTGAATTCAGGTCAAATTTCAGTCCAGACCTGTTCAAACTCCTTTTGTGTTGGAGAATTTGCAATTAGCCTGTGATGGCACAAAGGAGACGGAGGACAGGACTGAGGTTTCCTCTGACACAGGCAAATCCTGAGTGATATAAAGCTGGTATGGTTGGTTCCAAACCACCTCTCCTAGCCCTGTGACATGGCTGGGGTATGTGACTCAGAAGCTGTGCTCTTACTTGCAAGGCGACCAAATAAGTTTTCTACTCCCAGGATTTTTTGGGGGGTGGGGCTTGGTAGCTGAGAAACACAAAGCCACTTATGCCCCTCACCTCAGCTGTACCTGATGACCTGGCTCTGTAAAGCGATGGAAAACAATGACAATACAGGTGAGGTAGGTTAAGAGAAATAAGACAAGCAAAAAAAGCCACTGAGGAAACCTTGAAAATGATAATAACAAATTTGCTGACAGGGAAATAATACTTGTCTGTGGAGCAATTTGATGTATGGAGAGTGTCATTCGCTTTCTACTGGAGGGGGAAAAGAGAGGGGAATAGTTATTTGACTGGTAGGATGCTAATTTTTCCCTGCCTCCTCGCCCTCCCCCCATTCTTTTCCCTATAATTACCCCCAAAGGAAATGAAAGGAAGAAACTGGGCCATGTAGACTATGTCCAGTAAGAGAAATAGAGGGAAGATATTTTTTGTTTCAAATTACAAGCATTGTAATCTCACAGTAAACTTCCTTATGGAAAAAGCCCTGCCCACCAAGAGAGACTAGTAAGCACTTCTAGTAATGTCCGTTCTTATTCACTGGGTTAATATAAGACATATAGGCAGCTGACCGGGTTCTTTGGGTGTCACCTTAACTGGAGAAGTCGGAAGGCTCATCAACATCACAATAAACCATCAGGAAGTCATGCTGATACTGAATAAAGCCTAACAAAAATCCAACAGCTGCCACACAAAATCAAATTGGAACTGAATAATCTGAGTGAGTCCAAATTAAATGTCCAATCTCTTGTGTGTCTTTTCAGATAAAAGATTATATTGCATGATGACAACTTGACTATCCAGCTGACATTATTCCAAGAAATAACCCCTGTACTAATATGTGTAAGAGTGGGAAACATGATAGCTCTGATTATATTTGATTTATGGGATCAGAGAAAGGACTCAAAATTACATGACTGAGACTGTTTATTATTTATACAACACCAAAGATGTACACAGAGCTTTACAGGCCATAATATAAATATGATTTCACAGTATTGGTTAGTCACTAAATTAATATAGGGCACTATCCTACATTCCTTAGTCCTTACTAAGTCATACCTCCCTATAATGGCGTTCACACTGTGCCCATCCCCCCCACCCCCAGATTCGGTCCCCTCGGCCCCTCTCCTCCATGAATCAGGGACACTTCAGTCTGGTGCAATACCCGTGTTCTTTATTCATGATCAGTTTCCCACCACCAGTTTCCAACTATATACAGGCTTTACAGCTGCTTGGTCTACCACAGGCCTGGCCAGCAACAGACTAGGAAGCTCCTATTCCCTCTGAGCCTGACCTCCTGCTCTTAGTCTCCACCACCCTTTCTCTCACTTCCTTCCAGCCTTATAGCTCCTGCTAATGAGCCTGGCAGGTGTTGTCAGTTACCAGGCAAACATGGGGCAGTTCACCCAGCCCCATCCTTTCTCCCTGATTGGGGCTGGAGTGGCAGGAGGAGATTAAGGGCTTCTCCAGCAGCACCCTGCCACACTCCCATTGACTGAGGACTGAAGGATTGGATCCATAACCATCAGATTAGTGTAGCACTCATATTCTTATTACAAGTTTCAATATTTCCATCCGCATCCGATGAAGTGAGCTGTAGCTCACGAAAGCTTATGCTCAGATAAATTGGTTAGTCTCTAAGGTGCCACAAGTACTCCTTTTCTTTTTGTGAATACAGACTAACACGGCTGTTATTCTGAAATATTTCCATGAAGTACCTTAAATAAATAATACATTTTGTATCTGAGAAGTTAGGTTTGAAATGATCCAACATTGTGCATTTACCCAGATCATCCTCTACACTTATCTCACTAAGGGTATGTCTACACTATCTGCCGGATCGGCGGGCAGCGATCGATCCAGCGGGGGTTGATTTATTGGGTCTAGTCTAGATGCAATACATTGATCCCTGAATGCTCTCCCGTCGACTCGTGTATTCCACCGCTGCGAGAGGTGCAGGCAGAGTTAACGGGGGAGTGGCAGCAGTCAACTCACTGTAGTGAAGACACTGTGGTGAGTAGGTCTAAGTACCTTGACTTCAGCTACGTTATTCACGTAGCTGAAGTTGCATAATTTAGATTGATCCCCTCTCCCCCAGTGTAGACCAGGGCTAAGATTCTAACCCATTTTTGGAAATCCTTAGTGAAGAAGTACTCAGCTATGGCACCTGACTCAACAGTTTATTCCAAAGCCTAATTTCATGTTCTTTCAAAAATTTATTTCCTATATTTACCTTCAATATTTCCATCTTCGGTTTTAAACAATTTCTTCCCTTAACTGCAGAAAATAGTTATTGTCCCTCACTTCTGGTACCATGCCTCCGATGTATATAGAAGATTATATTTAGGGTTGAACAAATAGTCCAGAAGGAAGTGGTAATCCATCCAATGTTCAAGTGTAACACTAAATTTTACAAGCTCAGATTCAGCAGACAGATAAGTTACTAGGGCCTGCCATGGGCAAGTGGTTGTCAAAGAGTCACTGAAGCCCATCTGTCTAAGCCTCAAAATTATGTGGGCACCCACAAAAATCTATCTCCTCTCACTTTAAGGACTGTATTTTTGTTTCCCTCCTTTTTTCTTTGTGAATTGTTTTTTGTTTTATTGTGGGGAAGCAGTTGAAGAAGTGGCTTTGCATTTTGTTCTGGAGGCTTGACGGTTCATTGCCTTTCTTCCAGAAGTGAAAAGAAAAAGGAGTACTTGTGGCACCTTAGAGACTAACAAATTTATTTGAGCATAAGCTTTCATGAGCTACAGCTCACTTCATCTGATGCATTCAATGAAGTGAGCTGTAGCTCACGAAAGCTTATGCTCAAATAAATTTGTTAGTCTCTAAGGTGCCACAAGTACTCCTTTTCTTTTTGCGAATACAGACTAACACGGCTGCTACTCTGAAACCTGTCATTATTCCAGAAGTCACAGATTCATGGAGCTGTTGTTGTCAAAGACCTGTCACCTGCACCCACAAATCTCACTCAAGATGGACAGTTCCATTGTTCCAGTGGAACATAGTTACCGTTGGAGGAGAGGATCACATAGAGCAAGCAACGTGATCCTTGGATCAATCCCATGGAGGGCTTTGAAGATGGAGGAGCAAAAACTTTAATTTCCCCCAGCATTCAGGAAGAAGCAACTGAAGAGATACAAGCATTGTGGGGGGGATGGTAATAAGATTTAAGCTGGATAAACAGGAAGGTTACAAAAAAGGTTATTAATGCATTACTTAAAAATGTATTAATAAAAATGCAATTAAAATATTAGATAATAAATAAAGCTTGTCATTAGAATATTCTGTCATGACTGGCAGAGGACACAACATAACATAATTTGCTTCAGCCTGACTTAGGACAAATTCATTGCCCCAACACACTGTTGTCAGAATCTGTATCTAAAAGGTGCTGTGTAAAGTATGCAAAATGGTAACATGCTGGTCCTGAAAATATTGCATAATGTATGTATGGGGTGTGTACAAAGACTTCTAAGTGTCTGCGGGAAATATGTTCTTAAAATGTGTTTGGCAGGCAATGCATAAAGTCCTGCTGGCCCTAGACAAAGCAATGTGTATTTACTTGTCTGACCAGCTTGATCACAGAGGACAGTGAAAAGCACATTTACATATAAGGTAAACACAGCCATCAAGCTAGCATGTGGGGGAGATGACTGCTTAATGATCACAATGGGGGATGGAGTCTGCATCCCCAGGAAGACATCCATCAATTGGGGACAAAGCAGAGCAACACCCTTTGAGTTCATGAAAAGTGTCCTCGGAGGCAAGAAACTGACTAGAGGTAAGAAAGCCGCTTAAACCAAGAGTGTAACTTGCTGAAATGAAGTTTTAGTCACTAGAAAGCATGTTTTGTTCTCTTTTACCTGTAACCATACCTGTCTCTGTTATGCTTGCTTAGTATCATTTAAATCTCTGTTCTTTGTTAATGAACTTATTCTTGTTTTATGACAAAACCATCTCAGTGCTGTGTATTAAACTGGAGAGTGCTAAATTGACAGGCTGATGTGTGTACTGTCTCTTTGGAGGCAGTGAATTCAATAATTTCTGTGAGTGTCCAATGACAGGAACTGAACATTGCAGAAAGACATCTCTGGGGAGCCGGGGAGTTGGGGTTCCTGCAAGGCAAGGCTTGGACTGGCAGAGTCCTGTAGAGTTTGCTGGCAAGGAAGACAAGTTGGCTGTGTCAGGGAGCTTAGCAGCAGTAAAGCTCTCACTTGCGGAGGCTGTGAGCACTAACACAGTGGCTCACAGTTCTGGGTACCCCAAGAGAAACATCACACCTAGTGAGTGGAGCTTTATTGAGTTAATTGAGGTGTAGTTTTCCAAAGCAATGTGGTCCTGACTCATGGTGTCAAGGTATCACAAGGCTCTGTATTTACCACTCAGAACACAGGATTTCCTAATGTCATTCTATAATATAGTTTACAGAACACAGAAGGCACTGGATTTGCAATCACTGTAGTTACGGCACCAAGAGTGGTAAGAACGGGATCTCCTTGGAATTTTCTTTTTAATATGCTTTCAAGGAAAATGAAAATAACACTCCCCAAATGCCCATGAGACCCACTCTCAGTACAGAAAGGCCTGTCAACCATCTGGCAGGAGGTGCTGAGCACCTTTACACGATCAGACCCTAAAACTGCAGTCTCCCTCAGAATGCAGACAGTGGCCTTGTCTACACTGGCACGTTTCTGCGCAGTAAAGCAGCTTTCTGCACTGTAACTCCTGAGGTGTACACACTGCCAAGCCACTCAGCGTGCAGAAACTGAGCAGTTGCAGCGCCGTAAAAAAGACACCCCGACAAGAGGCATGCAGCTTTCTGCACCAGGGGCTACAGCACCGCAGTGCCAGTGTAGACACCCTGGTCGATTACAGCGCTGTGATTGGCCTCCAGGAGGTGTCCCACAATGCCTGTTCTCGCCTCTCTGGTCATTGGTTTGAACTCTACTGCTCTGCCCTAAGGTGACCAACTGTCATCCCCACCCCTTAAATGCTTTAGGAATTTTGAAAGTCCCCTTCCTGTTTGCTCGGTGACGCGTGCAGTGGTCTCAGCGCATCTTTCCAGGTGGCCATGCCTGCTCCACACACCAGGCGATCCCCCGTTTGGCGCAATGCCAAGCTGCTGGACCTCATCAGCATTTGCGGAGAGGAGGCTGTCCAGTCCCAGCTGCGCTCCAGCCATAGGAATTATGATACCTGCAGACAGATTTCACAATGCATGACAGAAAGGGGCCATGACCGGGACACACTGCAGTTCAGGGTCAAAGTGAAGGAGCTGCGGAACGCCTACCACAAGGCGCGGGAGGCAAACCGCCACTATGGTGCTGTGCCCATGAGCTGCTGGTTCTACAAAGAGCTGGACGTGATACTCGGTGGTGACCCCACCTCCACTGCGAAGGCCCCTGTGGATACTTTGGTGACTCGTGTGCCAGTCGAGAGTGGACCGAGCCAGGAGGAGGAAATCTTGGATGAGGATGTGAAGGGGGAGGGGGACCCAGAGGCAGAGAATGACTTGGAGGTCAGAGATGCATGCAGCCCAGAGCTCTTCTCTACCCCGGAGGAGGCTAGCCAGTCAAGCTGTCTGATCTTGGCAAGGTGCAAACAGGAGAGGAGGCCCCTGGTAAGTGGCTTTGATTTTGAGAATCGCTGAAGCAAGTTGTTGCAGAAGCAGAAGGGTTGCAGAAAGCAGGCTTGTGTCTGTCTGATGCGTGTACCACCACATGGCTAGTCTGAGTGGCAGAACAGAGTCATGATTGACTCCCTCACTTCACGGGAATCTGCCTCAGAAATCTCCAAGAAACTCTCATGGAGATACTTGGCAATCCGCTGCCACCATTCTTTAGCAGAGCTGCTTTGTTTCTTGTCCTATTAAGGGTAACTTTCCCATGCCACTCTGCCATCACTGGGGGGGTCGGGGAGACCATTGCTGCACATAGATGAGCCACATAAGGGCCAGGGAGGAAGCCGCAGTCTTGGAGAAGTCCCTCCCTTGATTCCCTGCTCTCCCTCAGCAGCGAGATATCTTCTATAATGAATACAGCCTGTGGAAAATGTGGGGACAGGAATGATTTTAAGGCCCCTCCTACAGTGCTGGCTCTCCCCAACAGCCATGTGCCCAGTGTACAGTACAATCCTGGAACACTGATTTCCCCATCCCTGTGGTTACTCAGCATTTTGGGGGTCTTGTGGCTCATGTGTGCTTGCCTGGGGTCAGCCAGTTAGTGATAAGTATGTGAATAGTGGCTGTGTTTTAAATCACTGAATCAGTGGTCTGTGTGTTGGAAACAATACTGCTTCTGTAAAATGTTGTATTTTGCCTTCACAGATATGACCTTGGGAGCCCAGCCTCCCTCTTTGTTATTGTCGGCTGAAAGGCTGTGCAGAATTAGAAAGTGGTCACGAAGAACTAAAAAGGACTTTCTGCATGAGGTCATGATGCATTTCGCGGCCGAAAAACAAAAATTGAAGGAGTGGCAGGACAGCAAGAAGAGGGACCGAAAGGAGAACATGGCGCACCAGAATGAAGCCACAGAGCGGCTCTTAAACATTATGGAGCATTAAGCGGACATACTCCAGGCACTACTAGCACTGCGAATCGAGCAGCTCCGCGCCCACCCTCCCCTGCAGCCGCTGTCACAAAACTCTTTCCCATTCGCCCCACACACACTCTTATCAACCTCCTGTTTCCAGTCTGTACCCACTGCATTCCACTCCTCCCCCATCACAGTCCAGCCCTGCGGACTCTCAGTACCCACTGCACTCAACACCCCTCCCTCTGCAGTTTAGCCCTGCTGAAGTACAGTACCCGCTGTACTGTACTCCAAAGGAGAAGGTTGGATATGAGAAGTCGACATACACAAATCTTTAACCGTCCCAAGATCCCACCTCCTCCTGGGACCCTCACTTCCCCCATCCCCCTCAATGCTGATGTGTTTTTTTGTTTCTCTCTCTCCTCTGGTTGTTGTTTTTTAATAAAAGAATTGTTTTGGTTTAAAAGTAATCTTTATTCCACTAATTGTGAAAGCAAACAGAGCCCTGCAAAGCAACAGGCAATTTTCTTAGACCTTCACAGTGCATCGTCTGCACCAATCACAATTCCCTCCTAGCATTACAAGTACTGCACTCCTGAGCATAGCAACAAATATTAGTGGCTTTCAGCTTCAAATTGCTACCTCAAGGCATCCCTGATCCTTATGGCCCCTCGCTGCACTCCTCTAATAACCCTGGTCTCTGGCTGTTCAAATTTAGCCTCCAGGTGCTGAGTCCCAGCAGTCCAGCCCTGAGTGAAGCTTTCACCCTTCCCCTCACAACTATTATGGAGCATACAACACATGGCTATAAGCATAGGAATATTGTCATCAGCCAGGTCCAGCATCCCATATAGGCAGCACCAGTGGGCCTTTAAATGGCCAAAAGCACACTCAATAGTCATTCAGCACTTGCTCAGCCTGTTGTTGAACCGCTCCTTGCTGCTGTCAAGGTGCCCTGTGAATGGCTTCATAAGCCACAGCATTAAGGGGTAGGCGGGGTCTCCCAGGATCCCAATGGGCATTTCAACTTCCCCTATGGTGATCTTCTGGTCCGGGAAGAAAGTCCCTGCTTGCAGCTTTCTGAACAGGCCAATGTTCCAAAAAATGTGTGTGTCATGCACCTTTCCGGACCAGCCTGCATTAATGTCTGTGCAACACCCACGATGATCCACAAGTGCCTGGAGAACCATAGAGAAATACCCCTTCCAATTAATTTGCTCGGTGGCTAGGTGGTCTGGTGCCAGAATTGGAAGATACATGCCATCTATCGCCCCTTCCAGTTAGGGAAGCCCATTTGTGCAAAGCTATTCACAATAGCACGCATGTTGCCCAGAGTCACGGCCTTTCGGAGCAGGATGCAATTATTGGCCCTGCACACTTCCATCAAAATGAGTCCAACGGTCGACTTTTCCACTCCAAACTGGTTAGCGACCTATCGGTAGCAGTCTGGAGTAGCCAGCTTCCACAGTTCAATCCCTACACGCATCTCAATGACAGGGCAGCTCTCATTGTCATGTCCTTGTGCTGCAGGGCTGGGGCGAGCTCATCAAACAGTCCCATGAATGTGGCTTTCCTCATCCAAAAATTCTGCAGCCGCTGTTCGTCATCCCAGACGTGCATGATGATGTGATCCCACCACTCAGTGCTTGTTTCCCAAGCCCAAAATCAGCATTCCACTGTGGCCGGCACCTCCGTGAATGCCAAAAGCAATCTCACGTCATAGCTACTATGTGTCAAGAGATCAAGGTTGCACTCCTCTTGCCTTTGTAGTTTCAGGAATAACTCCACTGCCACTCATGACGTGTTAGTGAGAGCGAGCAGCATATTGGTCAACAGTGCGGGATCCATTCCTGTAGACTGAAGAGGCAGAGTGTGCAGTACACAAACCATTGAAAGATGGTGCCAAATGCAAATGGAAGAACAAGGATTGTTGGAATGCGAAGCAATGCATTACGGGGTATTGGGACAGGATCCAGGATGCCCCGTGACCCCTCCGCCTTCCCACAACTCTTAGCGGCAGAAGAGGAAGAGATGCTCTGTGGGATAGCTGCCCAGTGTACACCGCTCCGAATATCACTGCAAGTGCCACAAGTGTGAGCTATTGCGCAGGCAGCTGACAGTGTGAACACACAACAGCAGTTTCCCTTCCGCGCTCTCTGAGCGGCGCTGTAACTCTGCCAGTGTAGGCATACTGCCAGTTATATGCCTTTGGAACTGCTAAAACCTAGAAGAGAAAAGTTTGATTCTGTTCTATGATAGTTCTTTGCAGTTGCTGATAGTCTTTTTCACATTTCTAGTGCTTATTTTGGAATGTTTTCAAGCCTTGCTTTCCTTCCAAATGACATCTCTTAATCACAACAAACTGTCACACATTGTCAGTCAACAGCACTGGAAACGATAATGGCCAGCTTTAGATTACAAAAACACAACAAACTTATTTCAGATTGATGAGATGGCAAACAATTTTGCCCCAAACAGACATGAACATATTTGTACAGCTTGGAAATTCCATTCCCAAAAAGTAAATGTGTTCTTGGCTGTTGGAAGAGTGATTGCAAAACATCTGCTCTGCTAGCACAATAATTATGGGGCCGATATTGATTTGCTGTAAATGCACTTAATATATCATTCTCTAAACTCTGGGAAATAATGGCTACAATTTGTAATGGTCAGTTCCACACGTTAGCTCTGAATGACAATACCTTTTCGCAAAAAGAAAAGGAGTACTTGTGGCACCTTAGAGACTAACCAATTTATTGGAGCATGAGCTTTCATGAGCTAAAAAGAAAAGGAGTACTTGTGGCACCTTAGAGACTAACCAATTTATTGGAGCATGAGCTTTCGTGAGCTACAGTGAGCTGTAGCTCATGAAAGCTCATGCTCCAATAAATTGGTTAGTCTCTAAGGTGCCACAAGTACTCCTTTTCTTTTTGCGAATACAGACTAACACGGCTGTTACTCTAATACCTTTTCTGTGAACTTTGTTTTACAAGTGCCGTATCTTTCTCAGGTATCCAACATCTACCCTGAATAGCCAACAATCCAGTGGTCAGGGCAATCACCCTGTAGACTGAGGCAGAGCAGGGACTTGAACTTGGATCTCCTGTACACCCTGGAAAAGGCCATAACCACTAGGCCATTGGCTATTCTGTGGCAGGGCTGTCTCATTTTTTCCATGAAAGTTTCTGAAAGGTCTCAGTTTCGCTGCAGAACAAAACAAATGCCAAAACCTCATTTTTTTAAATTAAATGGCATTATTGTTTTCTTGCCAGCCCTAGATGGTGAGAGGCAATACCCATGTGCATATTGACATGCTAGTTGAATTTCAGTCTCCTTACTTTACTGATGATTTCTAAATGCATGACCAAGACTCACTGTCAAACTCAGCTGAAGTAACCCTTTATTGGTATACTGCACTTGAGTTGTCATATTGGCTCTTCTTCTTGAGTTCTTGCATTGTCCCTATTTGTTTTATGATGAAGAAGTTTATAAAATTAATATCACAACATCAACTCCAGAACAGCTTTTATAGGAGTTTTTCTCTCCTTGCAATAAATAACTGAAGGACATCTATGAAGAGAAATGAGAAGGGAGCTCTAAAGCAGAAGTTTACTTCTGACTGAGCAATGATGGTATTTTCAGTCTAATACTCTGGATGTACCTTAGTGCTCATAAAAGCAAAGCACTAACAGTACTGGCTGGTTCTCACGGCTCAGACAATCAGTGACCCTCACTCCAAACTAGCTAGACTAACCGTGGGCCTCTCCTGAGTAGAAATTAACAAATTTGCCCAGTTGGGTTGTGTTATATGATTTCAGCCATCACAGGCACTGGCTTCCAACTTTCCCCGGGGGTGCTCAACCCCCCACTCAGCCCCAGGCCTTGCCCCCACTCCTCCTCTTCCTGCCCGTTCCTCACCCCCTCCCGTCTCATTCTGCTCCTGCCTCTCCTCTTCCCACTCCTGCCCTGCCTCTTCCCTGCCTCTTCCCACTCAGTTCTGCCCCCTCCCATGAGCAGCCCCCGCTCCTCCCCCCCACCCTCAGCACTTCCTGCACATCGCCAAACAGCTGATCCATGGCTGGTGGGAGGCACTGAAAGGGAGGGGGAGGAGTTGATTGGCACCACTGGCAGGCAGGAGGCAGCTGGGAGAGGGAGGTAGGAGAGCTTGGCTGCCGGTGGGTGCTCAGCACCCGCTAATTTTTTTCTATGGGTGCTCCAGCCCTGTGGGTGCCTATGTCAGCCATCATCCTTTAGGGGGACTATATCATTTTCACTTGTTGTCTATTTCAGGAATGGAATCCATTAAACCCTACAATCATGTTAATATCATCTTTCATCCGACCAGCAGCATGCTGTTTTAATTTTGTGATGGACTATATTGAGCATTGGGCATTATATATCCCCAGTATTTAGGATAGTAAAAGATAGATTGTTTTAGAATCTAGGCGCTGATTCTGCTCCGAGTTACACTGGTGTAAAAAGGATTAACTCCACTGAAGTCAACTGAGTTACAATACTACAGTCAGAGCCATCCCTTCAGTAGGGAGAATCAGGGCAACCACTCCGGCCCCACGCTTTCGGAGGCCCTGCAGGCCAGTGCGATTTGCCAGCGCAGTTGGTCCCAGAAGAGACAAATCTGTCACTTCTGTGCCGGGCCCCTCCCACTCCGGGCCCTCCACTTTGGGGCGCCCCACGGGCTGGTGCGATTGGCCGGCACGGTCAGTCCTGGAAGAGACAAATCCATTACTTCTGACCCAGGCCCCTCACCCCTCTAGGGACGGCCCTGACTACAGTAGTGGTGTAACAGATCAGATTCAAGATCTTTCTTGTTCTGAACACTCAGAATACTGATAAATGAACCATAGAAACCCCCTACACTCGCAAGAACTTGACCATGCGAAATATACCTACCTAGTTGATTCTAATGGAAGTTCAAGGGACCAGAATAAGACTAAAATATCAATGTTCCTATCAATGTGCTGTAGGACAAAAATCTTTGTCTGTTTAACTCTGTGCTTGTGAACAAGAAGCTCCAATTGCATATCATAATATCCCTGGAGTTCATGCTACTGTCAGCTTTTCTTCTTGAATGCTAATAACGAAGAGGAAATACATTTACCATACTCTCTTTTCCATCTGATTTTTGCAACCTATTTATAACTTGTAAATACACAAGTAATGACAGCTTTCAAAGCAGCACAATGAATGGTAAGTCTCTAATTACATTTCCGCAGTAAAATCAGATTGTTACAATAAGGCTTTCTTCATCGGGAGAAAAACTTGATGCTTGATCATTTGCCTGCAACGTGATTCAATACTACAACAGAGAGTTCAAGCTGGTTGCGTTTTTAAGAGTGTACTTAAAGAAAAATAATGAAAGTTTCTGTTTTGTTAGTTCGAAGGAAATAAAAATTGAGCTTCACACAGAGATAGACGATTTAGGAGTGTTTTAATTTGAAATAGCCCTAAAAAAAACACTTTCTGGAATGCAAAACCTGAGTAGTTACTGTAGATGTTCCCTGTTAAAGCAAAAATGAAGTAACTCTGTAAGTACCATGTAACTATGTACAGTGGGTGGCATGAATACTTCAACATTTGCCATTCCATGGTGAATGTGGCTCCAAGGTAGCCCCTACTATCAGTGTAGGAAGCTATCACAATTACTGGGGGGACCTGGGGTGGTAAATGAGGCCCACTGTAGGAAATAACATGTAAGTCTGTGTCATAATTGTACTTTATTGTAGATTACTGAGCAATTTATACCAAAAGAATGACAAAAGTAACTGCTGTATGACAATCATCTTTTCAATGCCAGTACTGTAATGCTTAGCACTTAAGCAACACTTTATATTTTCAAAGTGCTTTCCACACGTTAACTAACTAATCGCCAAAACACTCCTGTGGAAGGGTGAGAATTAACATCCCTGCTTTACAGGTGGGGAAATCAGTCAGTGGTGACATTTTCAGAAGTGGCCTCTAATTTTGGGTGCTCAACTTGAGACACCCAGAGCCTGAGTTTCAGAGGTGCCGGGAATCCGGATTCCAGCTGGAGTTGTGAATGCTCAGCACTTCTGAAAATCAGGTCCTAGGTGTCTAATGGCGAGTAAGCAAACACCAAGTTACCCAAAATGAAGTGATTACTTTTGAAAATTTGGGCCTTAGTGACTTGTCAAAGGCCCCACAAAGAGTCAGACACTGAGTCAGGTTTTCCTACCACCGCAACCGGTTCACCAGACTGGTCCTTCTAAAGGGGTATTTTTCTAAAGTACAACGTAGAGTGTTTATGAATACCAGTTATAGCTTCTGGAAGCTGTGCCCGAGGGATTCAAACTCTTATGTCCCCAGGCTTTGTAATCTTGTATCAGAAACTCCGTTCAGAATCCATGGCCCACAACCTTGAAAACATTTGTTGTTTAATTTCTGAGGGGGAAATTTGTATTGCCACTTGCAAGAAGACTCGTATTACTGGGAATTGTTAGTCTTATAGATATTAACTGAATGGAGGAAATGCTGTTTTGCTGCTTGTGGTGCAACTCTTTGTGGAAGCTGAGACTGTTGCCCATAAGGTGGGTTTACTGTCTGAGGGTGAGATTGTGTTCTGCATCTTTTAGAGTCACAGCCCAGAACTCACAGCCCAGAGCAAGGAGGTGGCTAAAGCGGCTTTAAGCCACTTTTTTGCTCTCTCAATCCTGTGATGCTCCAAGGACAGCAGTGACTCCCTGGTGTAATTTAGACAGCTCTGAGGGCAATTCAGCAGCCAATTCAGATGCACAGTGCCTCTCCCCACTCCATCCTGTTTCCTCTCCCCACTGTCCTCTACCCCCTCCCTCATCCCTTCCCAACCCCATCTCCCTTCTCCTTTTCTTCCACCTTCCCTATCCCACCCTCCTTCCCCACTGCCCCCTACCCCCACCCCTTCCTTCCACCTCACCCCTTCCCCCATTCTCCCCCTCCCCCAGGCCAAGCAGAGCTGCTCAGCACTCATATAAATCAGCCATAGCAGTGGCATGTGGCCCCAGGTGCACCCCCCACACCTTGCCCCTGTTTAGGCTGAGCAGGGGCTGGCACCGATGATGCAGTACTCCCTGCTCTCACCCACCCTGAGACAGGTTTCTTTTGTTAAAAAGTGGGAGGGAGACCCAAGTTCCCTGGGCAACTCTGGCCTGGCTCTGGCTTCTGGCCTGGCCAGGGGGCTGGGTCCATGGCAGGGAGAGGAGGTGAGGCCACATTTCTGGCACTCTTGGGGGGGCCTCAAATTGGACGGAGCCCCTAGTCACAGGCCCCATGGACCCATGCATTAATCCACAACTGACTGTAACTCATATGTGTATATATGTTGCCTTCTTTAACCTGTAAATGTCTGTTCTCATTTCTTTTTCCCAGTTAATAAATCCTTAGTTGGTTTACTATAGGATTAGCTACAAGCATTGTCTTTGGTGTGAAATCTAAGGTACAGATTGTCCTGGTGTAAGTGACTGGTCTCTTGGGTACAGGAGTAACTTGAATATTTTGAGATCTTTGGTGTAAGTGACCATTTATCACTTAGTCCATCTTGCCTGGGTGTCAAGATAGAGTGGACTGTCCCAGGGGACTCTCTGTGACTCCATGGAAAGACGGTTATCGTGCCTTATGAATTCCCATTTGTTACTGGGTTGGTGAAATCCAACTCTAGAGCATACCACCAGTGTGGGGTCTCTGCCCTGCTTTTTGACAGTCTGCCCTGATGCTGGCACTTACTGTCATGAGCCACTCCAAACAGTGTGGAACGCAGATCCTGGTCTTCATGGATGAAGCTGTTCAGCCAGCTCAGGAGTGCTCCTGAACACTATGAACAGTTTCACAGAGCTCCTGGTCTGTAACAAACTACCAGCTACTGCTTCGTAGAAGCTGTTGATCATCCTAAACCGTGGTCTCCCTTAGCTCACGGCCATATAAACCACGTTATGATGGTCTAGGTATACTTAAACCTGTTTCATGTTGGGAGATGGACCAGAGGATCTCTTCAGGTCCCTTCCAGTCCTATATTTCTATGATTCCATTTAAAGTCCTAATATTTTGTCTTAATTACCCTAAAAACATAATCCCAGAGACCCACCACCAAATGCTCACTAGGTACAAATATTTGACTTTTTGCAGCCTGTAATTTTAAAGCTACAGAGGCCAAAAAAGATCACAAGACACTGAACCTGAATTTTTGGTGCCAACTATTAATTGAATAGAACTCAAAAACTAATTAACCAACTCTCTTGAAACTCCTCCAAAAATTCAAGCTTTCCTCAGAGCTTTACTCCTCAGCTCCAGAGGCATAATGGCACCAAGTTCTTTGGTCCATACTTGGTTATTGGAAAGCTGGCTAGAATGCTGGCATGCTACTGATTTCATTTTATTTATTTTCCCCTTATATCTATCTACTGTTTCCATCACTACTGTTACTTTACAATCTAGAGAGGTAATCTCTCAACATGACAGGTAACCTGCTCAAAATTGCTTTGTATTTTCTCTTGTAGAAGCTTTATTTATTGTAGTAGGCTGAACTGTTTATAGTTTTCATTGTTACGCTGAATTTTTTATTCTTATTACCTGTGTGTCTGTGTACACTTTTTCCCGCAAAATTTAATTTTAAATACTGCATTGATTATTTTAGGTAATTCTTGACTATCTAATTGACAGTCCTATGCAAAAGAAAATAATAAATATGGATAAGTTGCTGTTCTTTGATTACTAATTATAACTTTTGGTTTCATCATACTGTTGTGATGTGACCGAATAACTACTGTCCATTAAGTTTCAACATATGATTAAATATTACCATAAATTCCACAAGTGACTTCAGAAATATCTTATCCAAATGCAGTGCACCAAACTGAATGCAGTATTATAGGTGCAGATTCATGAGATCCTTTTATAAAGTAGCTATTATCTTCCTCTTCTGTGATGTGATGCTGCTGTGCACACAGCCCAAAACTGCATTGGCCTTCTTTGTAGTCATCTCACATTGCAAATGTATGGCTGACTTGCTGTCCTCTGTCAACCCAAAGCCTCTTTCAATACTATTGCTTGTAAGTTTTGAACTGAATACCTTGGTTTTAGATCAGTTCCTTCCCCACCTCCACTTTAGCTTTCACTTTTCCATGTCAAATCCCATGGTTTTCTTCTGCCATTGTTTCTAATCTCATTAGTTTTTTTATGAATTTCATGAGAGCTCAATTGGGAAATCATCACTCACCATAAAAAGTACTTACTCATATGGCTAGTCCCAATGAATTCAAAGAAACAAGGGGAAGTTGGTGTGATAATGTAGACTAGAGCTTTGACAAAAAGTATAGGCATATTGTAGCAAGAGGTACTTCTGTATTGGAAATGTTAAAAGCGGTAGACAAAAGTAGTGAGGAAGACATTTTAATATGATTAATTAAAATCTCTAGTACCCAATCAGCAGACAGATATCAGTTAAAAAAAACAAACTTAAGATTTAATCCAATTCTTACAGTTATTTATTGTTTGCACCTACAAACTCCAGGCAAGGACCAGGACCTTATTGTGCTAGTTACTATGTTAGTCCATGTTTTTTATATAAAAAGACAACAACAGTAGAAATTTAATTTGTAGGAATTTGTTTTACACTTGGCAATGGCAACATAGGAAACACATTTAAATATTAATTTCTGGCCATCCTGAAATGCCATAACCTCAGAAATGTAGAGCAGCTGAATACTTTTTGGAAAAGATAGGAAAAAAGGGTTTCCTGAGCGCTTTTGAAAGTGCAGGTATTCCTTCTTGCCCTAAAAGCTTTCTGGAGATTTTTTTCCTGTGAAGAATTGATTATGCACCTGCTAATCAGCCAAGCTAAAAGGCTGTATAATGTCAGAGCGCATATAGATACAGAAGTGCAGGTAATTTTAGAAGCTAACATTTATAGCACCCTCAATTGAATTGAAAGTTGCTCACTTAGGGCTCAGTACTATGAATTTCTGAGCATCTCAGAACCCTCAACTCCCATTGCTCTCCTGGAGAGCTGACTGCTGAGCACTTCCAAAGAACTGCTCCACTCCTTGCAGAATCAATCCCTTAATCACACAAGGCTTGACTCCATGGCATTGACTTCAATCCTGATTTTAACCAGTGTGAGAGGAGACCCTCAAACATAATGTCAAGAGTCCCAAATCGTTGAAAGGCTGATTTTTTTTGTCAGATAGAATAGTATAAAATGAGCCATCCCTTTAGCTGTATTTGCTATGGGCCAGATTCTGATCTGAGTGTCAACAATGTAAGGATGAAATCCTGACCTCTTGATGTCAATTGGAGTTTCTCCATTGACTCCAACACAGCCATGGTTTCATCCTAATTCTTTTGACAGCAATGGAGTTACTCCAGATTTACACACTGATCCTTGTTTTCCAAAATACTTTTTGAAAATAAACCCAGTTTTTTTAGGACCTACATGTAGAACCCTTCTTCATACTGGGGAGCATTTAATCACACAAGTGGTCCCTGATCCTAAAAACCTTTATTCAGTAGGTCTAATCTTGTGAGTCAAGAGGCCAATAGGTCTAATCTTGTGAGTCAATGCTCACTAGTCTGAGTAAGGGTTCCACAAATGAGCCCTTCCAACCAGAAATTGAGCCATCATGGTAATCATGAAAACCAAACAATACCATTAGTCGTTGTTATTCAGATTAATACCATCAACTCTCATGTTTCACCTTAGAGTTGGCTACAATTCAGTGGTAAACTACATGATTCCATTGGGTAGGGCTCCACTATGTAGTCTCATCACTTGGAAAACTTCTACTAACTTCAAAAATTAGGCCCACAGATTGTGAACCTATTGGTGCAGTCTGTAAAGTGTCACTTAAATGTAAGGCCCTAATTGTTACACTTTTGAAAAGGACAGGTGGACACTGAACAAAGTTAGCGTAAATCCTGAACTGTAGTATTGCGTGTACAGAAAGCTTCAGAAGAAAGCTGTTCCTAAATGTGACACTCTAACATAAATGCAAAGCACAAGAGTTGTGTTATTTATGAACACATGTGTTACAGTGCTTTTTCCACACATTTTATGTGACTGCAGACGCCAATACATTTCTAGGATTAAAATTCCAAAAACTTGCTCCCAAATTGCACATGCAAAATATGAAATTACACATGCAAAATAGATAGTCTCATCTTCATACTTTTGGCTCACAAAGTAATTATACCTCTGTTTTATCAGCGGAATTATTTTTTCCTGACCTCAGTGTTGTTGTTGCATCAAAGCTGAAGTTTAGTCCCGACTTCCTTTAGAACCAATCCATTCCAATTGGGTTTGGAAGGTTGGTCTAATAGATAAGGCACTGGACTGGCATTCAAAGTCTTGGGTTCAGTTTACAGTTCAGCCAGAGATTTTCTATGGGACCCTGGGCAAGTCACTTAATTTTCTTTGTACCTCAGTTCTCGATCTGTAAAGGGGAAGTGGGGTGTGTTTAACAGTTCCCTACCTCAGAGAGATGCTGTAAAGAATAAAATCCATTAACAACTGTGAAGTGCTTGGATACTGTGGTGATGCACAGGCTGAACTAATGTGTGTGTGTCACTTAGCCATGTCTGGGCTGCCTAAGTGGACGATCAAAACTCACTGACAATTTGAATAGGTCTATCTGGGCAATAGAATAGATATGCTAACAAAGTGGCCAAACCAAGAGAACTAGACTGCCCAGGATGGCTGGTAACCAAGCAATGGATCACCTGGAGGGAGACTTTGTTGGGTGATCAAAGAGGACTGGACATTATAACAGGAAGCATCTCTCACCAACCATTGTAGAGAGCAGAAGGACACTGGCTGCAGGAATGAGACAGATGCAATATTCAGAGAACCTCTCTCCGGAACACACTCATGATTGTTTCTTTCATTGTCTGCTGGGTTTCTGTCTCTCTCACATGCACAGTTTGCCAAACAATCCCCTAGCCCCTGCATTTCCAACCAGTCCCAGGGAGACCCCCTCAGACCGCACAGCTGAGTCCTGCTCAGGTCTCATACAGCCCCAGTGCCTTGGATAGTGGGGTCCTATAGCTTCTAGCTATCACTACATAAAAGGGAAATTAACTGCTCCTTCCATTTAACCAGAAAGAAGGGTGTTTCCACACGCATCAGCTTTGACCAGATCCGTGATTGTCTATCAAAGACCTACTTACTGGTAGCCATTAACACCTTCCAGCATAACAATATAAAATGGAAATTAAAACAAAACCCACAACTTACAAAATTGCATTCTCAACTTTACAAAAGAGATCAATCACTCAAGGAGCTCAATTTATTTAGCTTAACAAAGAGAAGGTGAAGGGGTGATTTTCTAAGTATTGACACTGGGAACAAATATTTAATAACAAGCTCTTCAATCTAGCAGAGAAAAGCATAACACCAATCAATTGCTGGAAGTTGAAGGAAGACAAATTCAGACTGGAAATAAGGCATACATTTCTAACTGTGAGAGTAATTGACTATTGGAACAATTTACCCAGGGTCTTGATAAATTCTCCATCACTGAGCATTTTTAAATAACAATTGTATGTTTTTCTAAAAAAATATGTAGAAATTATTTTGGGGAAATTCTATGGCCTGTGCTATATAGGATGGCAGAATAGATTGTCATGATGGTCCCTGCTGGCCTTAGCAGCTATGAACCTATTTGTTGTAACCCTCTCTTTTCTCTTATGCCCACCTTTTCTGCTTATGCTATTTGGACTGTATGCTCTTTGGTGCTGGGCCCCTTTTTTAATTTCTGTAAAGCACTATAGAGCTCTATAGCTGTAATAATATGTTTGTTTGCATGATGCTTGGGGCCTGATCCAGTGGAAGTCTTTCCATTGACTTCAGTGGGCTTCCAACAGCCTCCTTGATTGTATACATTTAGTACAGGAAACATATGGGAGATCAGAAACCAAGCTATTTACATACTTAGCCATTTTCACAACCTACAAAGGCATTTCTCACTAAAACATCTATGGAAGAAATTTCATATGGTTTTCAGGTTTCAGAGTAGCAACCGTGTTAGTCTATATCTGCAAAAAGAACAGGAGCACTTGTGGCACCTTAGAGACTAACAAATTTATTTGAGCATACAATGCTTAATTGTGAAGTATCTCACACTGATATTATTTGAAAGTAACTACATTTTATACCACAGCTTTAATAACGGAAGGTGAAATTCACCTTCCATGTCTCCCCATGCTAAGCCCAAGCATGCAAGGAATTCTGCTCAGGTTTTGAGGGAGCGGAGAGAGAGAGAGACCTGTCAGTGGTTAGGGCACTGCTCTAGAAGTCTGTGGACTGAAGTTCAATTCCTTGCTCTACCACAGACCTCCTGTGTGACCTTGGGCAAGTCATTAGTCTCTATTGCCCAACAGTAAAATGGGGCTAGTAATACTTCCCCACCGCACAGCGGTGTTTTGAGGATAAATGCTTTAGGAGATCGTGATGTAGTAAGATACTACGGTAATGGTGGCAAAAGACAGGATAGAATCTACTTTCTGCCCAGCCCCCTTCCGTGGATTTTTAGAGTACTAGATCTGTGTAGTGTTGACCCATCGGTACAAACATGAGATGCCCTCAAAGTCCCCTTCCATTTGGCCTATTTAGGGGTGGTGCAGAGTTCCACTGTCATGGTAGTTCAGAGGTCCTGCTGCATGCTCACTCTGTTCATACTCCCTTCCCGCACCACAGAGGGGCAACACAGAGCTTAAGTGGTGCAAAGGGTTTCACTGTAATAGCAGCGAATACCATTTCTTCAATTGTCAAAAAGTGCCAGTCTGTTCCCTTTATCTCTTTGTTTCATAACGCAAGCCACCTCCCTATAGTCCCACATATATCTTCGGTCTTTGTACCCTTATCCTCAGTAATATGAAGTGACTTTCTGTGGATGCAGTTCTATTTACAGAGGCTGGAAATTCACCTGGGCTCAGAGAAGCCTGTGTTTGTCCCTGTAATTTCCTTTAGAGTCTAAGACAGGAATAGCAGCAAATGATCCAACAAGTGTCAGATCAGCAGCAGAACCCATATTCAAAGCAACACCAGGAGCATCAGGAGGTCTGGAAACACCCTTTGGAAAATCTCTTCCGATAAGTGCAACATGGTATGTATTTATAGGGGCTGACAAATGACTTATTTAAACAGCCTCTGTGCCATCAACTTTATTTAATATCTCTGTAGATATTTGGGTTAATCCATGGCAATACATCTGATGAAGCATAAAAAAACTAACGTTTTTCAACATGGAAATTTAGCAGATTTCCTTCATTAGAAAATACACAAAAATTTAATAATGTATTTTGCTTCATCTAGTGATTTTTAAAGTGCTTTTCATACTATCCAGTCTTCTGAATTACTTGTTTCAACTGCTGATGAAGTCTATTGACATTTTTTGCGTTGTCATTTCATTTTAATAATTCACCGTGGGCCCAGATCCTGAAAGGTATTTAGTGGCCTAACTCCCATTGAAATCAAGGGCCAGCTCCTGCTCCCATCAGTATCAATGGCCATACTGCCATATGACAAAGTTCCAAGCCTGTGTTGGTGGGGCCAAGCTTCTGGGCGGATTCAGTGGCCTCAGAAACTCACTAAGGCCCCAATGTGACCTTCCTTTCACAGTGTAGCAGCAAGAGTCAGCCTATTGAGTTACTTTCATCACAGGCCAATATGGGGTTTGAGAAAGGGAAATACCCCACAGTCTTTCTCGCTCCGTAGAGCTCAGTAGGCTCAGTTCAGCCTCCTGACTGGACCGAAGCCTGCTTCCCCTCTCAAGGGGATCTCTGTAGAGCATGGGGGGTGGGGGGAACCCAGGCCCACCCTCTACTCCAGGTTCCAGCCAGGGACCCTAATGGACTTCCCTTCATCACTGCAGCTGCTTTGACTCCCTGGGCCACTTCCCTCGTGGTTCCTTTTTTTTCCCAACTCCTTACCTCAGGATACAGCAATGCTTCCTCACCTCCAGCTCCTTTCATCTGGACTTTACCCCAGGGAACTGGAAAAGAGAGCTTTTAAGCCATATGAGTGAGATTGGTTCCAACTGTCTTCTAACAGACTTAACTGACCTTTTGCCAGTTAATTGGGGTCAGGTGCTGGCATTAGCCTAATGACCTTAACTGGTTAAGTGGCATCAGGTGTCTTGATTGGCCTGGAGTAGCCTTTGTTTGGCTATCCAGAGAACAGGGACCTGCTCATTCTAAGGCTGATATACCTGCCTTCTACTACTCTCTTATCCTTCTGGTCTGAGTCTGTCACATACCAATAACTAAAATGGCTGCAGGATCAAGTCCTAATCTTGTGTTGTGGTCATTTAACAAATGCTCTTATGCTTCTTTCATTGTTTTTTTTTAAAAAAAAAAACAAGCAAATAACCATTCTTAAACTTGACAGTTAACTCTTATGAAAAATTCAACTCCTCATTAAGTTTCCCTCCAAAATTCTCAAGCAGTTGAAAAAAGCACCATATGTGCCTTTGCAAATGTGATACCAAGCCCCACTCTCAACATGACACAAACACACAATGGGCCATAGTTCAGACTTCCTGTGGTCACCATTATTTTTTATGTCACAAGACTCTGAGGCAGGACTGTACTTGTAAACATAAACCTTGAATTAATCTCCAGTCTGTGAGCTGGCTGTTCCTACAATTTCCTTCTGAGGGATCTCCTGTACCACCTCCTACTCATCTTTTACCTCAGAGAAGCTCGCAGGCCTGGTCTATACCAAAAACGTAAATCGACCTAACTATATTGCTCAGGGTGGTAAAAAATTTCATGCCCTGTGTGATGTAGTAAGGTTGACCTAACCTCCTTGTAGATGCAGCTAGGTTGACAAAAGAATTCTCCCATTGACCTAGCTACTGCCTCTTGTAGAGGTGGATTATCTACATTGATGGAAAAACCCCTTCCATCAATGTAGGAAGTGTCTACACTACACCACTATAATGATGCAGCTTCAGTGCCACAGCTGTGCTGCTGCATGTAGATATACCCTTAGACTTTTATACAGCTGACTTAGAGCTGAGACCCACAGGATTTAGCTGTCTGCCTGGATGAATCAGCAGAATAGCTCATCAGCTTTGATTCCTAAAGTTTGAATTAGGTAAACCATCCTCTCTTACGTTTCAGTCCAGATGAGGAAAAATATCCATATAGTAGAGTTGGTCAGAACATTTTTGACTAAATATATTTTCATCAGAATATGCTGATCTCTTGACTCTGAAATGTTTCTCAGAGACATGTCAATTTTGACTACATTTTTATTGGGAAGTTTTCTGAGATCCAGGGCTGTCTGGTCACTTCTGATGAGAAAGAAAGAAAGACTAACAGAAAAATCTGGTCTTTTTGATCTGAAAATGGACATTTTGATCCAATTCCATTTTGCAAAAATGTTCCAAAAATTTTGTTTTTTATTCCAATGTGGAATGAAACCTCAAAAGTTGTCACGAAATGGAATTGCCATCCTTTGAGTAGTGCCAGCCTAAAGTGACCAATATGGCCAATAATGAAAGCATCAAGATTTACATAAGATTTCCCTTTGCTGCTTTTATATTTAAGTTCTCTCCTTTTGCTCTCTACTTTCTTTTTGGATATGCGAAAGCACCCTTGTTTGCTCTGGGTTCTTTTCCTAAATTGTGGCAGTATCCCACACTTAATGAAGACTATCAATCTCTTTCATTATGTACCAGATGGGGTGCCTAAAGGCATTGTAGTTGGCTATTGCTTTTATTTATCGTTACCCAATTTATTACTCATTACTGGGAGCATTTACTCATCATTTGGAATATTTTGGCTCTTTATTAAATATCAGAACCACAGGTCCCAAAACAAGTGTAAACAGCACATTCAGTACTGGCAGTTCAATAAACATCTTGCCACCAATACTGGCATCAGTCCCTCAAACCTCCTCCCAACTCGGAACGTTCGTTTTCAGCATGTGTTTTAAAACATATCAAAAATAGACAGGCAGCTGAAATCTCGGATTTAACTTACATTCTCGTTGCTTCTTTGAGATGCACTTTCAGGCCCCAATTTTAAAAGTGCATTTTATCAGCTAAAGAGCTAAGCGCAGATTTGTCTCTACATGGATTAGCAGTCAGCAAGGGACCTATGTTCTGATTTTTATGACATCTCTCCTTCACTGTTGTCATGCACTTTACCCAAGGCTCTCCCAAATGCTCTGCTGTATGGGAAATGACAGATATAGTGCAAAATGCTACTGGCAAATGTTCCACCTGCAGTAAGAAAGAGGAATGAGAAGTCTACTGAGTGATCTGGGAAGAATTTGTCTTGTGCTGAACAAAAATCCTTGGAAACAAACGTTTAAAAATGGCTTTGCCTATTTCTCTGTCTCATCTCCAATATTATAGGATATTAAAAAAGCTTCTTAGGCTTGATGTGAAGGGCAGCAATTAGTTGAACAGTGGAGCAGGTTGTAAATGAATAGCAGGGCTCTTACTTTGACTGCTAACCGCTGATGTACATGTTGACCAAATATTGCCATGAATGAAACCTCAAGGGTTTGTATGCCTGACCTGCTTTCCTGTGGTGTAAGCTATATTTTTTATCACTGCATCATGAGCCCCAGGTTGTCTGTCAATCTAGATATGTATGTATGTTAAAGCACCTCTTACACAAATTCACATCTTGGTGAGGAATGCAGCACAAGCTTTCCATTCCAGCTGCTGGGAACCATTCCCCAGAGTCCTCCAAATGCTGTTTTCTGTACATTTGAGGTTTTTTTATTGAAGCCACATGGTGCCAAACTGTGTCTTCCTTTCTTGACTTCCTTATACATTGCAGATCCATTGAAATCAGTGGTGTGTTATGTCCTGCTCCATGCTTGCTCCTGTTTCCTCAGGGAGGGGGCACTGTGCAGGGAGAGAACTAAAGGCGCTACATTTCCTGTGATGGGGTGCCTGCAGTGGCAGGGGGAAGGCAAGTAGCAATGTGTAGTCCAAGCACAGGGGGTTTGGTGCCCCTACTTCTTCCTCTTCTATCCCTCAGATCCCTCCCTTAGAGGAGCCTTAGGCTTTGTCTAAACAAGAAGGTTGAAGTGATTTAATTAAATTGCCCTTATGTGGACAGCTAAATCAATACCAGACATTTTATGGTAAGTCTATTAAGTTAGTTTCCAGACCAATGGTACAACACTGTCATGTAGACAAGGTCTAAATCAGGAACTCTGAGCTTCTCCTCCCAGATTCTCCTGGGCCATCTGTACCTCTCATACTGGCTTTACCACAGGAAAGTGTGATGTGGCCCATTATTCCTATGGCTTTGTGGACTCTGTGATTTTACAGGTGCAGAATTTACCAGAGAATTGACTTGTTGTCACAACATACTCAAAGCCTTTATTTTTAAAAGTTGCACTGCTAGCCTTCCTGGTTTTGCCAAACATCCAAACTGATGCAGTGCTGTCTGCCATCTGCCTGAAACAATAGCTCTGAGAAATGAAAACTGCCTCCTTGGTCTCAACAGGGTGTTCCCATCGAAGCCAAATTATGATAATTTAAATGTTCACATTGTTATCTATTTAATTGTTGATCATTGTAGCCTAACCATCCTGATAACATGTTTATCCCACAATTCCACACTGCCATATGCTCTTTCCCAAGTGCCAAAAGTCACATACCCCCTACACAGCTGACAAAATCTCCTGTGTCTCCCCTGACACCTCCTATACTGCACTTACCCATTTTCGATACCAAAATTTGCAGCACATTGGAAATGTAGGAATACAACACAGGTAATTTACTATTAAATTAACTAACACAGAGAATGTTGTTCTGACAGTATTATTCGCTTAATGGAGTATCACAGAATCCAAGGCCCCTTGCCATGGTGAACATGGGACCTTGATAATAACCTTTGTAACAATATACTGCTGTATATTACAGTAATGGTTCAGAAATTGCAGTAGTCATACATTAGTTTCCCTTAAATATACAGGAGTATTTTTATAAGATATGTAGAAAATTGCTAAAAGGGGAACTTTCCTTAGCCACGAAGTATAAGAAATACCACAGAAATGAAGGCTAAAAGCTCTATTAAGACCTTGCTTTTATCCTAAATTGGCACTTGTAATTGTAATGTCACTGAAGTAATTATTGTAACAACCTGGGAACAGTGGTATTTAGCAAGTTGGTTTATAGGATGTTAGTTTTTCCTTATGATACCACACTGCATTCCTCTTCGTCACATCCTAGCAATGGATCTGGAATAGAGGATGTGGGAAATCAGAACCTGGATGCAAAATGTGCACACTGTTTCTGCGTTTATAGTAGGGCTGTCAAAAAAATTAACTGTGATTAATTGCAGTGTTAAACAATAATAGAATACTATTTATTTAAATATTTTGGATGTTTTCTACATTTTCAAATATATTGATTTTAATTACAACACAGAATACAAAGTGTACAGTGCTCACTTTATATTTATTTTTGATTGCAAATATTTGCACTGTAAAACATAAATAGTATTTTTCAATTCACCTAATACAAATAATGTAGTGCAATCTCTTTATCATGAAAGTTGAACTTAAAAATGTAGAATTATGTACAAAAAAATAACGGCACACAAAAATAAAACAATGTAAAACTGCAAGTCCACGCAGTCCTACTTCTTCTTCAGCCAATTGCTCAGACAAACAATTTTGGTTTCAATTTGCAGGAGATGATGCTGCCCGCTTCTTGTTTATAATGTCACCTGAAAGTGAGAACAGGCGTTCGCATGGCACTGTTGTAGCCAGCATTGCAAGATATTTACATGCCAGATGTACTAAAGATTCATATGTCCCTTCATGCGTCAACCACCATTCCAGAGGGCATGCATCCATGCTGATGACGCGTTCTGCTCGATAACAATCCAAAGCAGTGCAGACTGACGCATGTTCATTTTCATCATCTTAGTCAGATGCCATCAGCAGAAGATTGATTTTCTTTTTTGGTGGTTCAGGTTCTGTAGTTTCTGCATCGAAGTGTTGCTCTTTTAAGATTTCTGAAAGCATGCTCCACATCCCATCCCTCTCAGATTTTGGAAGGTACTTCAGATTCTTAAACCTTGGGTCAAATGCTGTAGTTATTTTTAGAAATCTCACATTAGTACCTTCTTTGTGTTTTGTCAAATCTGCTATGAAAGTATTTTTAAAATGAATATGTGCTGGGTTATCATCCGAGACTGCTATAACATGAAATATACGGAGGACTGTGGGTAAAACAGAACAGAAGACATACAATTCTCCTCCAAGGAGCTCAGGCACAAATTTAATTAATACATTATTTTTTTCTTGAGCATCATCAGCGTGGAAACATGTTCTCTGGAATGGTGGCTGAAGCATGAAGGGGCATATGAATATTTAGCATATCTTGCATGTAAATACCTTGCAATGCCAGCTACAAAAGTGCCATGTGAATGCCTGTTTTCACATTCAGGTGACATTGTAAATAAGAAGCAGGCAGCAGTATCTCCCGTAAATGTAAACAAAAGTGTTTGCCTTAGTGATTGGCTGAACAAGAAGTAGGACTGAGTGAACTCATAGGCTCTAAAGTTTTACATTTTTTTTTCAGTGAAGTTATATAACAAAAAAAAATCTACATTTGTTAGTTATACTTTTATGATAAAGAGATTGCACTACAGTACTTGTGTGGTGAATTGAAAAATACTATTTCTTTTGTTTATCATTTTTAGAGTGCAAATATTTGTAATCAAAAATAATAATATAAAGTGAGCACTGTACACTTTGTATTATATGTTGTAATAGAAATCAATATAGTTGAAAATGTAGAAAAACATCCAAAAATATTTAACAAATTTCAGTTGGTAGTCTATTCTTTAACAGTGTGATTAATAGTGATTAATTTTTTAATCACAATTAATTTTTTTAGTTAATCACATGAGTTAACTGTGATTAATTGACAGCCCTAGTTTATAGTCAGGATGATGAAAAACCTAGAACATTAACCTTCCAAACTTTGAGTGAGGTGTTTAAAATCTCATCTGAATTTAGTGGCTTGGACCCATCTCTATGGCATGCAGTAGACTGGCAAAGGTTTTTTCAATTGTTAAAGGAACAGAAGATACTTAGGGGCAAAACATCAAAAAATGTTAATGAAACATTTGTTTCCACAGCAAGAAAAATGAGGAAAGTACCAGAGCAGTAACAATAAAAATGAGTGATTAAAACACTCATATCATACCCAAACCAATGAAAAGAAAAAATCAACATACCTTAAAAATATAATTACACGTTACCAAGAAATAAATAACACCACAACAAAACCTAAATCATCCCATTGACGCCTGCACATATCAACTGATGAATACTGATGTTAAGGGGCAGTGGAAGATTTGTAATGTTCTAACCAGACCGTGCAAGTGCTCAGGACACACACACTTGCTATTGTGAACAATGGGAGATGTTGGGTGCTGAATATTTCACAAAATCAGGCTATTAATCTCTAACTATAAGTAATTTCCAAAGAAGAGAAAAGCCAGCTACAATATAGTAGGGTATGAAATAAAAAGACTAATTACTACCTTCAAAATATGAATAGGTGATAGTATCTATACAATCTTAGCATTTTACAGTGACTACTGATTTACTGATTATGTGCCACATCCTGAAACCCTACTCCTTGTGTGCCCCTTCAAAGGAGATAGAAAGCTGGCTCAATAGCCACCTAGGGATTCCCCTGGTATAGGGATATCCATGTGTTGCCGGCACCCAGTGCCGAGAGGCTAAACAACAGCTGGGGTTGGTTCGCTACCCGGTGTGCTACACCCAATAATCACAACGGGGTGGAGAAGCAGAAAAGTTTATTTGCAGCTGCAAACAAGGTACAGGGAGAATAGAATCTCAAATCCTGCACCCAGAGCAGGAAGTTACACAGGCTTTTATACATCCTTTCTTCAGCATACGTATCCAATAGCAAGCTGCCCTAAGTATCCATATAGCCAGCCAATCCAGTTCCCAGCTAGTTCCCTTGTTCTCTGTATCATTTGTTAAACCATACACAAAGCTGCTTTATTCAGCATTGTTCTTCCATATCTGCCCTGTTTGGCCTTGCTTAGTTTCAGGCAGTCTGCCTTTGCAACATATTGTTGCAGATCCTCAGCATAACTGCTGTGAGTGCCTCCAGGCGGGGGGGCCAAGGACACTTGGCCTCGTACGCATAACTGCTGCGAGTGCCTCCAGGCAAGGGGGGGAGGGGGCCAAGGACACTTGGGCCTAGTGCGAGGGGGCTTCATCAACACTCGTGGTCTTCCATCCCCTCGAGTTACCTAGTGGCCATGCCCCAGTGTCTCCAACAACTCCCTCCTTTGAGAACACTCAACAGCCTTGGCTCTGAGTTTTCTCACTTGGGCTACTTATTTCTTTACAATAGGACTTTGCATAAGCACTTTGTGATAGCCCTGAAGAGAATGACTTATAAACTTTTTCAAAAGGGTCCTGACGCAGGATACTGCACAGCACAATACCAGTAATACAAGCAATACAGGAAAGAGACGTTTCAATAACAGGCTAAATAAACCACCAAGCCAAAACGACAAACCCCAGCCTGAAAACAAGGTTTGCAACCAATCGCTCTCTGGGGCAGTATAGGCAACCTGAGCTCCGGCTCGGGCATGGGCCTTAGCCTGTACCACCTTTTCATAGATTTCATAACTGCTATACATTTACATACACAACATCGGGGCCCGACGAGGGCACAAACCCCTCCTTGCGATGCCAAGAGATAGTCCAAAGCCAGCCTGTTTTGGAGGGAAAACGTCCTGAGCTGCTGTACCTCTTTATTTAATGTTTTCACTGCAGATCCTAAATCACTAACCGAGTCCTCTAACTCTAAGGCCACTTTCTCAAGTACCATTTGCAGCCTTACAGTATAGCGGCCTATGCATGCCATGGCTGGCCCAGTAAACAGTGGCACTAATCCCAGTACAGAGCACCCTACAAGCTTCTCGGCTGTGAGGGAATTCTTCATCTTGCCCTCCAATGCTGTAGTCAGTCGCCGCAGGGTCTTTTCTCGTGACTCAACAGAGGTGTCTCGGGCATTTCTAATCTTTCCTTTGGGCAGTGTGGCAGTTATTGACAGATGAGGAACTCCATGAGCTATATAACAGCTACCTGTCCAGTTGGCTGGCAGCACCTTGTAAGACTTTCAGCCACATACAAAATAGTGACCCTGTAGGGCCCAGTAAGGACTGTTTCTTAAGGGGATTCCTGGGATATTTAAGGTTGTTTTTCCAAACAGTTCATATGCCCTAAGGGGGCATCCCATCCTCCTGACTGGGTACAAGTGGGGGCGTTTCTAATTGTGCCGTTCAAATTACACTCGCCATAGGGACCACTACAAACCCACCATTGACTTGCTACATTGGAAATATTAACTGGACGGCAAGTCATATTTCCAAACCTTTCTTTTGTGGTAAGATTATTTGTAAGAGTTTCCCTAAAAGGGGAGGAACCATTATACCCACACTGTTGCCCCCCTCTTTTGGTCTTTATCCAATACCCATCAGCCCACTGTGTAATAACACAGGAGCTTTTTCCCACAGGACGCCCATAGTGATCAGATTTGTTTCGGGTAAAACAAAACACTCCCTCAGTGAATACTGCAACTGAATACTTCTGGTCCTGATAGGTGGCTTGCTGTAAAGAGGTCTTATTCCAGAACGGCGAGTCTGTTCTTTCCTGCTCTTTGGTGGCGGCTAATTCTGCTAGGGTCAAGGGCAGCATATCAAGGGGCATTCCCGTTTTGGGGGACAGTGGAGTTGGAGCACATACCCAGCAATCAGTCTGATTTGTTAAAGTAGCAACATGGTGCGCAAGCGAAACAAAGGAGTTATGCTCCCGATATGCACAGTTTGGAAATACCAGTACAGAGAATAACAATGTTACCCAATTAATTATCACCAGAGTCTTCCCAACCCAGGGTCTCCAGTACCTGGGTGGGCCCATTTTAGCATTAAGATGCCCACTATTTGTGTCTTTTAAACAGTAGCTTTAGCCCGAGATCGTCACTAGATGAGGAGTCAGCAGGTTGGTGTTCTGCTGACGAGGGGGCGGGTATTGCCTTCAGACGAGAGTGATGGATCCAGTTCTTGTGCCCCTCGATCTTTGCCACTGTATGGGAGATCAGCAGGACGGTATAGGGTCCTTTCCACTTTTCCTGGAGAGGCTCGTCTTTCCAGGTACAAACAAGCACGGAGTCACCGGGCTGTAAGGAGTGGACGGGAGAGTCCAAGGGGAGAGGCTGGGAATCCTTGGTATACCTGTGAAGAGACAAGAGAACACATATACTGTGACAAAAAACCATTACCCAGCTCCCATTCCCCTGACAGAACTGGGGTGCCATTCATAGGCCATGCCCTTCCAAATGTAATTTCAAAGGGACTAAGCCCTAACCTACCCTTAGAGAGAACGCGGATACGAAGTAGGACAAGGGGCAAAGCATCAGGCCATCGCAGTGAGGCTTCTTGGCACACTTTTGAGAGATGCTGTTTAAGGGTCTGATTGGTACGCTCCACTACACCACTGGCTTGAAGTCTCCAGGGTGTATGGAGTTTCCAGGGGATCTGTAAGGCATGTGAGATGCTTTGAATGATTTTTGACATGAAGTGTGTCCCGTTGTCAGATTCCATCCACAGGGGGAGTCCACAGAGAGGAATGATCTCCTTAACAAACTTGAGGGCCACTGTTCTGGCAGTGCAATTACGGCATGGGAAGGCTTCTGGCCATCCGCTGAACCGATCCACTATGACAAGAAGATATTTGAACCCTGGGGTCCGGGGAAACTCAGTAAAGTCTATTTGCCACACTCGTCTGGGGCTCTGAGTGGGTTCTAGGGCAGCTGGTGGCACAGGATGTCCCGGTCGGGGGTTATTCTTTTGGCAGACTAAGCAGTCCGCTTGTACCTGGGCAGCCAGGGGTCGGAGTCCGGAAGTGATAAAGTATTTTCCCATTAGCTGGATAAGTGCTTCCCTGCCAGCATGAGTGGTTTGATGTAGTTTCTGCAGCACCGGCTGGATCAGGCCCTTTGGTAAGAGGACCTGCCCTTCTGGGGAATGGAGCCATCCCTCCTTTTCCCGGAGACCGAGTTTGTCAGTTAGCTGTCTCTCCTCCCCAGAGTACTGAGGGGTTGGAAGCTCCCCTACTGATGGGATAAGGGCATGCATATGGGCGTTCTCAGTCTGAGGGGATGGCAGGGTTGCAGCATGCTTAGCCTCTCTATCTGCTCGGGCGTTACCTCTGGCCACATCTTGATCCTCCCTTTGATGGGCTTTACAGTGTACCACCGCCACTTCTGAGGGAAGTTGTATGGTTTCTAGGAGCCGGAGGATCTGGGGCCCGTACTTGACTGGGAAGCCTTGGGCTGTCAGCATAGCCCTTTGCTTCCATAGGCCAGCATGAGCATGTAGCACACCAAAAGCATACTTTGAATCAGTAAAAATGTTGACGCGCTTTCCTTTTGACAGATCAAGTGCACGGGTCAGGGCTATTAGTTCGGCACGCTCGGCGGAGGTCCCAGCAGGCAAACCTTCAGCTTCCACAGTGTCATGGAGGGTTACAACAGCATAACCCACCCTCCTTTGCCCATCTATTACAGTACTGCTACCGTCAGTGTACCGCTCATAATCTGCATTTGGGAGGGGTACATCCTTTAAATCCGGACGGCTGGAGTACTGAACATCTATGATCTCTAAACAGTCATATTTCTGTTCCTCTGTTTCTGGCAAGAGGGTGGCTGGGTTAAGGGTGGGGCAAGGCTGTAAGGTGACTTCAGAGTTCTCTAACAGCTTAGCCTGGTACCGAGCAATCCGAGCCTGGGTGAGCCAAAGCCCTCCTTTTGCATCCAATAAGGCTCGAACCATATGGGGAGTATAGATTTGCATAACCCCTCCCAATCTTAGCTTCTCGGCTTCCTCAAGCACTAGGGCAGTAGCTGCGACCGCCTGTAAACATGACCACCAACCCTTTGCAACCTGATCCAGTTGCTTAGAAAAATAAGCCATAGGACGTCTCCATGCTCCTAACAGCTGTGTGAGCAGTCCTAGGGCCACCCCCTTTCATTCATGTACATACAACTGAAATGGCTTAGAGAAATCCGGCAGACCCAGAGCCAGGGCTTCCATCAACTTCCTTTTCGAGATTTTAAATGCCCTGTCAGCCTCTGGGGTCCAATAGAAAGGGTCACGATCTGCTCCTTTTACACAGTCGTACAAGGGTTTAGCCCACAGTCCAAACTCTGGGATCCATATCCTGCAAAAGCCTGCCATACCCAGAAATGCCCTGAGCCGCTTACGATTACTTGGGGTAGAAACTTGACAGATAGCTTCCTTTCTTTCGCTTGAAAGCTGACACTCCCCTTGCCGTATGTGAAACCCGAGGTACCGTACCTCTGGGAGGGCAATTTGAGCTTTACTCCGTGCTACCCGATATCCCTGGAGTCCAATAAAATTCAGGAGGCTCATGGTGGCTTTAAGGCAGGGGGTTTGGCCCACAGTCGCGATTAACAAATCATCTACATACTGCAGAAGGAGGGCCTCCTCATTATCCCACTCCTCTAGGTCCCTGGCCAGAGCCTGGCCAAAGAGGGTGGGGGAGCTTTTAAATCCCCGGGCCAACACTGTCAAGCAAAGTTGCTTTTTAACCTTTGTCGGTCCTCCCATTCAAAGGAGAAGATCTCCTGTGACGGGGTGGCAACTGGGATGGTAAAGAAAGCATCTTTCAGATCGAGGACTGAAAAATGGGTATACTGTCCCCCTATAGAAGCCAATAAGGTATACGGGTTAGGGACAAGAGGGTGCAAAGTCTTAACCCGTTCATTGACTGCCCTTAGGTCCTGTACCAGCCGATACGTGCCATCAGGCTTCTGTACGGGTAGAATGGGAGTGTTCCAGGCTGACTGACATTCCCGGAGAATACCATACATTAGGAATCAATCTATAGTTTCCTGTAAACCTTCCCTGGCTTCCCTCTTGATTGGATACTGTTTTACTTGCACTGGGCCTTTCCCTGGAATGAGCTGAATAGTAATGGGGGTCTGGTGGGTGGCCTTTCCTGGAATCCCTGATGCCCACACGAGGGGGTACACCTGGTCTTCCCATGGGCTCCATTCTGGGGCTTGCATGGCTGAGGGCTCAACTGCAAGGGTCATGATCCATGCATTCTCAGGGGGTAAGGTAAGGGTTATTTCATCCTCAGTAAAATGCAGGGTGGCACCAAGGCGACAAAGCAGATCCCGTCCCAGCAGGAGGTGTTGGACACTCAGGGAGGTATACCAGCTTGTCGGATATAGTTCTGTTTCCCAAAGAGCATTCTGCTGGGGCATACACTGGGCACTTGGTGTCCCTGCCTGTGGCTCCCACCACAGTAAGGGAATCTGCTACTGGCAACTGAAGGGGTCGATTTACAGCAGTTCGTGCCGCTTCAGAGTCCACTAAAAAATCTATTTCTGAGCTTCTCACCCGCATCTTTACTCGGGTTCCGGGGGTAGGGTGGTCCGTCTCCCCTGACACCCCTATTTCTGCTCCGCCATCACCATCATAAGAGGCACCCCCGTTTTCTTTCCTCTTTGGGCACTCATTTTTCCAGTGTCCCTCTTGTCGACACAAGGCACACTGGTTGCGACCCAGTCGTCTCTCCTGTGAGCCCGGACGTTCGTGTCCACGGCTCCTTCCTCCCCGGCCACTTCCCTTAGTGCCGGCCTGTACCGCTGTTACCATCAGTCTCACTTGCTTTCTCTCCTTCTCTGTCTCTCTCAGACTATAAGCTCAGTTTGCAGCCTCTAAGATTTGTGCCATGGTCATGCCCATTAAATCCTCCTTTTTTTGTAACTTTCTCTTAATATCAGGGGCTGCTCTGCTTGTAAAAATTCCCTTAATAATTGACTCAGTTGCCTGATCATCGGGGTCTGCATTAGTGTTCTGTCAAATTGTGTCCTGAATACGCTGTAGAAAGGCCCCTGGGCTTTCTTTTAAATCGTGCATTACTTCATATGGCTTTGCCCAATTATT